>NW_026652278.1:166409815-166675796 GCF_009828535.3 Hylobates moloch | reverse complement strand
AATAAGTATAAACAAAAATATAGTTTTCAGGATGTACATATATACCCGTGGGGAAGCAGCAAGTGCATGTGTGGGGGTGCGACTGTGTTACAAATTGAATTTAAATGTAAGGACTCCCACTAATTTGCAGTCTAACTTTGTATTCAGAAACGTGTTGTAATCTAATTTATACTTTTCTTCAAAATAAATTATAATGCTTTAAAGTTGGCATATAAAATGTTTCGGTATTACTATTTAAAAATATCTACATTGTGTTATTTCTTTGTGTTTTTTGGGTTTTTTTTTTTTTTTTTTTTTTGCCCTTTTCACTCATGCTTTTAAAAGAGATGATTGAGCTCATGCATATTTGTGATTCTATTTTGCACTGAAAGTTGTGGCTGAGCATCATAAAGTAGATAACATAAACCAACTGTCACTCAAGTGACTTACCTTACCTAAGGATTTTAAGCAAATATTTGTAAAACAACAGCGGATATCACAAGCAGCTTAAAATGAAAGCCTGATTTTCAGACTGTTTCAAGTGCTAGACAACAGTAGTTTTCAGAATGGGGTTTACATACTTCCGGGGATATTCAAAAGCTTTCTAGGACATATAAACATAGAAAATATTAAGGCTATTAACATCAGATCTTCAATTTCTTTTACACTTTTCTTAAAATTAATCTGCTTGAAAGGTCACCGTTTACTCATTTTCTAAAGAAAGGCACTTCTTATTAATTCTTAGTCTAGGCATTGCTATCTATGTAATAGGTACTGCACACCAGTCAACTAAACAAAACATCATAACACACTGACATTAGTATTGAAAAACTATGTGATAATTACTAGGAAACAAACTTGTGTATAAGAAGAGTGGTTTCCAACTCTTTGCTTAGGACAAATTTGAGAGAAAACCTGATCAAATTATTAACAAAACACAGAGTCTATTTTTGATGACAGAGTACAGTATGATTTTAACTTTTAAACCAGTAGGGGTTTCAGTAATGTGGGGCATTGCTGTATCACAACATATTCTTTTCTCTTTTACTTATTTACGTGAAGAAATTTTCTCAGGTGTTATGGTAATAAAGTTAAAAAGTAAGAATAGAACTAATGCCAAATTTCTTATCCAACTAATGAGTAATATTTACTCAGAGATGCATAAACAAAATTTTCAAAGGCTTATTCTTTTAACTAAGATGCATTTTGAAAAACGTTTGTTTATATTTAATAATTGGTTCGACAGGCTGTAAGTGCATATTTGACTAAATTATATAAACTAATAATTATCACAATTTAATCCAGAAAATAGATTCTTTTAGTACTTGACTCATAATTACATAAAATTAAAAGAATGTATGTGTATATATACATATATTAATGCATAAACATATATATACACATATACATATAAACATACATGTGTTTATATGCCATTTTATTGCATTTTGCAGATACTGCATTTTTTACAAGTTGGAGGTTTGTGGCAACCCTACATTGAACAGTTCTGCCAGTACCATATTGCCAACAGTATGCATTTCACTTAACTGGCAGGGGAGATACCGTGATCAGGAAGGTGGTTTTCCCAGGGTGAGGTTTATCCATTGCATGATAAATGTGCTCACTTTGTGTCTTTGTGTTGCCTTTTGGTCATTCTTACAATACTTCAAAACTTTTTTATTATTTTTATATCTGTTATGGTGATCTGTGATTAGTGATCTTTGATGTTACCATTGATGAAAGTCAAAATTACAACAAATTTAGATTAAAGATATGAATCAGCTTTATTTGCAATTCTAGAATCAGGCAACACTTCATTCTATAAAATAGAATAAGTGTTCCAATGAGCTGAGCAGAAGAGTTTGGCTTTATAGACAGAAAAGAGCTTTAAAAAGCAGAAGCAAACAGAGTGTATTAGTTACTTTGGACAGAACAATATGAACATAAATTATTAGTTAACATTGAGTTACCTCAGGAATTCTTTTTTATGTGCATAAGAATTAAAGCAGAGGGAACTTCATTGTCATGCCTATCGAAGACTTCATATTGGTCAGTTTGGGAAAATTAGCTGTTATATCTCTCTCCTAATATGTGGGAAGGTTGGATGACAACTTAGTTTAGGTTTGATGACATGGAACTTTAGCATGAGTGACTCCATTTTAATTTTTAGTTTGGTCTGTTGGACCTAGTATAGTTTAGTCCAAAACAATAGCCTTCTGTAATTTTTATTTAAGACTATTCTAATAGTTCTGAGGCACCATGAAGCGTTCCCATACAAAACTGCAAGCTTAATTGACAAATGTGTGTTCTGACTGCGCCACTTAGTGAGAAAGGCATCAGCTGAAAGCTAGGCTTCTTGCACCACTTAGTCAAGCTGAGAATGCAAAGGATAAGTTATTGAAGGAAATTAACCAGTGAACAGGTGAATGATAAGAAAATAAAACAACGTCATTGCTAATGTGGAGAATGTAGTTTGGATAGAATATCAAACCTGCCAAAACATTCCCTTAAGCCAAAGCCTAAGGCCTTGGCTTCCAGAGCAAGGCCCTAGCTCTCTTCAATGAATTCTATAAGGGCAAAAAGCGGTAAGGAAGCAGCAGAAGAAAAGTTTGAGGCTAGCAGAGGTTGGTTCATGAAGTTTAAGGGAAGAAGCTGTCTCCGTAACATGAAAGTGCAAGGTGAAGCAAATATTTTTGTAGAAGGTGCAGGAAATTCATCTAGCTAAGATCATGGACGAAGCTGGCTACACTAAATGACAGATTTTTAATGTAGATAAAATAGCCTTATGTTGGAAGAAATGTCATCTGGACTTTCATAGCCAGAGAGGAGAAGTAAATACGTGGCTTCAAAGAGGCTGACTCTCTTATTAAGGCCTAATGTAACCAGTAGCTTTAAGTTAAAGCCAATGCTCATTTATCATTCCATAAACCTAGGGCCCTTAGAATTACAGAATTTACTCTGTCTGTGCTCTATAAATGGAAAACCAAAGCCAAGATGACAGCATATATGTTTACAGCATGGTTCATTGAATATTTAAAGCCCATTTTTGAGACTTACTGTCCAGAAAAATAGATTCCTTTCAAAAGATTGACAAGTCACCTGGTCACCCAAGAGCTCTGATGAAGATGTACAAAAAGATTATTGTTGTCATGACTGCTAACACAACAGCCATCCTGCAGTCCATGAATAAAGGAATATTTTGAATTTCTAGTCTTATTATGTAAGAAATACATTTCATAAGGCTATAGCTGCCATAGATAGTGATTTCCCTAATGGATCCAGGCGTCAATTGAAAACCTGCTGGAAATAATTTACCATTCTACATGCCATTAAGAGCACTTATAATTCATGGGAGGAGGTCAAAATATCAACATTAACTGGAGTTTGGAGTTTGTAAGAAGTTGATTCCAACTCTCATGAATAAGTTGGATTGATTCAAGACTTCAGTGGAGGAAGTAACTGCAGGTAGTGGGGAAATAGCAGGAGAACTAGAATTAGAAGTCAAGCCAAAGATGTGATTGACTTGCTGCAATTTTATGGTAAAACTTGAATGGATAAGGATTGCTTCTTACGTGTGAGCAAAGAAAGTGTTTTTTGTAATGGAAGCTACTCCTAGTGAAGACGCTGTGAATATTGTTGAAATGACAACAGAAGATTTAGCATATTACATAAACTTAGTAAAATATTATACAGTTAGTAAATTATTTAAATAGTAGTTATGCAAAATATTTGAAGCCACTGCTACCAATGGTAGGAGAAGGACATACATCTGGTGTGAAGAGAGCAGAGATGAAATAAGACATATTCATTGAAGAAATGATGCAATTAATCTTTTTCAGAAGCAGAGTGATAGGTATAAACATGCGGTAATAGAAAAGAGCACAGAGACTATAAGGAGATTCAACAAAAAGTTGGAAAGTATGTTGGAAATATCTGGTAATGGGACGGAGAAATTGGTCATGCAGAATCATGGAATTATTTTAAAATTAAATTAAAAGTTTTGGTTTGATTTCTGAATAAGTTAATAACTACAGGAAGTTTTAGAGTTTGAAAGTCAGAAGTTATATACACTATATATCTTATAGGATTATATATTAAAATTTATGTTGTGTTTATATTATATTAATAACTATAATATTAGAAATTGTGTGACAACAGAAGTATAATACTGTGATTATAATTTAGGTTAGTGCAAATGTAATTGAGGGTTTTGCACCACCCTAATATTGGTTTCCAGCATAGTTGAAAAATTTGTGCATCTTTATCCTACTTGTAAGAAAGTGCTAAGACAGCTTTATGTTACATGGCTTAAAAGGGAAGATTGTATTTTTATTTTTAAGTGATAATTTCATTGTAACCTTCAAGATTGTCTTCTGCCAGCTTTAGAAAAGACACATACGTTACTGAAATACATGATGGACAGACAGAAATATTTGAGAGATATAAATCATAAAAAAGGAAACTTGAAGTAAAGGTATTAAAAGTGGCATTGATTACTATAAGTAATAGCGGATTTCAAACATTGTAATAAGTGAATTCTCAGGACTACCAGTATTTACATATGGAAGTTAGGATCACATACTGTTTGAATCTACATTTGTACCTGATATCTATCACATTCCTTACGGCATTTTCCATCACACACGTTTATATGACATAGAGTTGCTAATACTGAACATGTTTAACCTAGTGTTTAATACAAGTTAAATTTGCTAACTATGTTATGATATATATATTATCATAATTCATTGCAACAGCTTTTTACCCAAGATGTAGGTCACTGAGATGGAAAATGTGTGTTGCACTAAATTGTCTGAGATGTAGAATAAGGATGATGGCAGTCCAAGAGACATTAATGATCTTACATGTTTGATACAGTTAACAATTTTTGACTAGTTTTTGGGCAAAAACTCCTTATTGGTATAATTGCTATTTTTTAAACTCCAGCATACAAGATCACTATGTTGTAAGAAAATAACATGTTGACATATGGTTTTAGGTGAAGACCCACTCACTGATTTACTTCAATTTACTTGATATGCCAGTGTTTAATTTTGTTAAGCCAAAATATTTCTTTAAAAATAGCTCCAGAGGAGTGATTTCAGCCATATGGCTGGAAACAAGAAGTTCCACACCCTCTTATACCAGAGACATTAAAATAATAATAATAATAAAACAGAAATGTGAAAATACAATTAAAAACTAGAGACTGGCTAAAATAACTTTATAGGAACTCAGAAAAACAGCTAAAGGTCTACAACAAACAAGTAAATATCCAATTAAGAAAAAAGCCACATTCGAAACAATAGGAAAATTCATGGTGTTTTTACCAGCCCTAACCCCAACCCATCCCCAGCTCAGAGCAGTGGGGTTTCAGGAACTAGCTCCCAGTTCCCTCCCTATATTCTGTTTCCTGAAACAGTATTTTCTATGTAGACCTTTTGTTAATAATGAGTTAAGTTGTCATTTCAAATGACTTATAACATGGGTTTTTTTTTTTAACAAGCTGACAATTTTAAGAATGAAAACTTGAAATACTTTGTTGTTATTCTGAGGGCCTTAAGTTAGATAGATTGATATGAATATGCAGAAAGATAAGGATATAATGATGTGTATAAAGAAATGTTACTATTTAAAATACACTGCAGATATCTAAAAATAACAATAGAGACAGAAATTTGGAGAAAATTTGGGGCTTTAAAATCCTCATAATAATTCACTTAAGCAGGTTTAGGTGACATTAATTCACTTAAAGTCTAAACAATTAAACAGTTTTGGCCTTGGTTCGTTTCACTATAACTTCGATTTGACTCAGTATAAGCTACTTAAAAGCAAGGAAATTGGCTGGGCGCGGTGGCTCAAGCCTGTAATCCCAGCACTTTCGGAGGCCGAGGCGGGCGGATCATGAGGTCAGGAGATCGAAACCATCCTGGCTAACACGGTGAAACCCCGTCTCCACTAAAAATACAAAAAATTAGCCGGGTGTGGTGGCGGGCGCTTGTAGTCCCAGCTACTCGGGAGGCTGAGGAAGGAGAATGGCGTGAACCCGGGAGGCGGAGCTTGCAGTGAGCTGCGATCGCGCCGCTGCACTCCAGCCTGGGGGACAGAGAAAGACTCTCTCTCAAAAAAAAAAAAAAAAAAAAAAAAAATAGCAAGGAAATTATAAGTAGGTGACATATTGAGGTTATTATCAGAATTGATATGTTACATGTTATATTTATTTCTACATAATTATAGTGTTGACTTAAACCTTTTGAACTTTTTTTCCTCTTTTAGTCCTTTTATTCCCCTTAGAGTTTCGTATCTCCTGCATGCACTTCAAGGCACAGCTGCTGCTAGCAACTCAGGTGAAGGCTATGTGAGAGGGCACGTATTTCAAAATCTATCTTTAGTTCAGAAATAATGCCCTCTTCACAGGGCCTTACCCTCACCATTCTTACTTTTCATTCAATTATAGTGGCTTTGTAAATAGAACCCTAAATGAAGGTCCTGGCCTCAGCGTTGATTTATGTTATACACTGCAGAAGTTACAAACTTAGTTTTATATTTCTTATGTTAAAGATACAGTATCCAGCAATTTATGTCTCCTAGAAAAGGCCAAATAACTTAGTTAATTGCAGTTCTTAAGGCAATCAATAAACATTAACCAAGCATCAAGATGATTCTGTACAGGTAGGTATGACTATAGAAATACTTTAAGCTTTGTAGCATCTGGGTAAGTGGAGATAATACTTAACTTCAATTTCATGGAGTTATTTAAACAGAGTTATCTTGGTGCATTTGCTTAAGAAAACCTTCATGTATTTTCTTTGTGAACAACCTTTAGCCCCTCTCCCAGTTTCTAAACTATCCGTTAGGTCTACTCAGTGTTTCTACAAGGAATTAGAATTTGTTTCTTTACTAAATCGGAAAAAATTTTCTTTCCCCATGTATATTAATAAAACTAAACATAAATTTTATTTTTTGTATTTACAGATGTTAATGCATTTGCATCTAAAAATGTTTAGTTAGAATTAAACGCTGCTAATGAGAATCGCAATGGTAGAATATCAAGTGCTAATCTTTTTTCTTTTTTAAAAATATAATCAAGATTATCAAATTATCTGTAGCATTTGATTCTTCCAAATTTTGTTTTCCTTTCCTTCACAGTTTAAGGCCCATCTGTGGATTCAGGCTTTTGCCTAATAAATATGGGAAAGAGGCAGGTGTGAATCTGTAGACTGGAAACTCAGAGAGGAAAAGATTGATGTGCTGATTTGTTTTTGTATACCTGCCCAAAAGCTGAGGGATGAGTGTAATCTAATGATCATAAATAATAGACACCCTCGTCAGCTGGGGTGGGAAAGGAAATGGTGGCAATCTCCATCAGAGGGAGGAGAACCAGCTGTTGCTGCTACCTCTGATCAGAATTAGAGGAAAGCTCTTTCCAAACCATCCAAGAAGAGCTGCGAAGGACAATGACTATCTGTCTCTTTCACAAAAAAGTTAGCTTCCTAAGTCAAACAAAATCAAAACTTTTTTTTCCAATGCACGTAGAAACTGGAGAGTACTGTTGCAGTACAAGGGAAAATAGATTTATGAGAAATTCATCAATACTTCTCCCAGTCTCTTTTAAAAGGTTTAACGATTCTCTCATGTTTTCTTCTTTTCCAAAGGCAAAGGATGCTGAAACCAAGCTTCCTTCTTTCCAGGACAGTTAATGGCAAATTATTCATAGTCGTGCATAGATTATTTAATAAGTACTAATAAAAATTTGTTTTAATTACTTGGGTTATTGTTAGTTCAGTCATCACAACTATGAAATAATAAAAATACTTCTAGAATTATAAAAATAATATGTTTAATTGGTGTTTTATATAACTCTTAAAAATTTTTCATATTTAGTTCACTGTTTTGTCATTACAACCAATATTGGAAGTTGGTAAGGTATGTATTATAACCAGTTAACAGCAAATCAAGAGGAAATAGAAGTTAAAATAGATAAAATAGAATGGAAATAGATACTCAAATATATACTTGGATCAAAAGAGAACTATAACTTTGAAAGTCATACAATATGAGTAATTACTGAAAGAGTCTATGTTAAATGTTATCTGGGTCCCCTGAGACCTTTAGTATTTCCATATCCTCTTTCACATTGTTTAATATAATACAGTTTTTAAATCTATGCTTAGCATTCGTTCCTTTTATTACAGCCTGTCATTTTCCCTTACAAATGACAATGAGTCTCATATTTATCCTTTCAGATAATTAAATATGCCTCAGAAAAGATCTCTATACTGTGATTTAGACTAACATTTACATATTCATAAACACTTCATTGAGAAGTGGTAACTTGTTTTTGCTTTCAAATGAAATTCAATTTCCATGTTGACTCTGCACAAACACTTGAAATGCATTAACAACGTATTCACTTGGATTGAAACATGTATTTCTACATATTTCAGAGCAGCTACTAAAATTGGTCACTTTTGAACAACCAATGAAGAAAACTATGTTGCAATCAAAAAGTATTTGTCATAATGCTTCGTTAAAGTAAACGCATCATGTTAAGACAGTATTAGCCATCAGACTCGGTTTCAACTCATTACTAACATGTCCAAAGTATGAAGGGAAGTAGATACTCAAATATATACTTGGATCTAAAGAACTATAACTTTGAAAGTCATGCAACTTTAAAAGGGAACCTTGGTCTATCTTTGTGGTTTGTCTTTGCTGTTTAAAAAGAAATAATCTTCTTGAAAGTCAGATGTCATTCACAAAATAATAAAATAACCAAGAATTATTTATTAGAGAGAACGGGAATATTCTTTGCTTCTAAATATTTTAAGCATATAGCAATATAGATTAGTGGTTCAAAGAATTTTTCAGTTGTTACAAGTGGTTATTATATATTTAGTTATTTAGCACAAAGCACAGTGTTTTGTTTTGTTTTGTTCTGTTTTGTTTCATTTTGTTTTGAGACAGAGTCTCGCTCTGTTGCCCAGGCTGGAGTGCAGTGGCGCGATCTTGGCCCACTGCAAGCTCCGCCTCCCAGGTTCACACCATTCTCCTGCCTCAGCCTCCCGATTAGCTGGGACTACAGTTGCCCGCCATCATGCCCGGCTAACTTTTTGTATTTTTTTAGTAGAGACGGGGTTTCAACGTGTTAGCCAGGATGGTCTCGATCTCCTGACCTCGTGATCCACCCGCCTCGGCCTCCCAATGTGCTGAGATTACAGGCGTGAGCCACCGCGCCCGGCCACAAAGCACATTTTTACTATGTAGTGCTTTGATTTCATGAATCGTACAGAAACTTCTGTGACACAGTATGTTGCTAAATTAATGTTTTGATTTAGTGAGTTTTGAAAACATTATTTTTAAAATTAAAATAGCATGTTAACAAGTCTTACTCTGGATTTAACTAAGATTTGGTTTCAAGTCAAGTCAAGCAAGTTCACATGTTGTAAATGTATTTAAAATTATTAAGTTGTTTTGGAATAGGTAATATACACAAAGATAAATTAAAATTCAATCTACACAGGTGTTAATCTGTTGACCAGTAAACCTTCCACTGGCCTTGTTTCCCTTGGGACTCAAATTTTCATAGTTGTTACCCTAGGGGTAAAAATTGTTGAGACTTTGCTTGAATATTAGTCCAGCTATTATCATTTATCTTTTCCTTTTGTCTTTCCATCCCAGGTGCTATACATCACAGACTTTGTTCTAGAAGTTGCTTTTTCATGTGCTATTATACTTGGGAGTAGTTTTCACCTCCCTGGCAGCAGTGACACACGATTTTTGTCTATTTGTTTTAGTTTGCATTATTTTCTTTGTTTCATAGTATTCTCCTGCATGAATATATACATTATTAAACCAGTTTGCTGTTGATGAACATTAAACTTGTTCATAATGTTCTGTTACTACAAATATATTTCAATGAATGACATTATAAATACCTATTTTTACATGTGTGCCCACGGGATCAATGCTATATGTAAAATAATGCCTAAAAATTGAGTTGCTAAATCAATTCAAGTGATATTAATTGTAATTATAATTATGACAAGTTGTAACCTTGAGGGTTATTAAGTAATTACTTGGAAAAAAATGTATAGGAATGTTCCTTTCCTCATATACTGAGCATCACAATATTATCTCATTTAACTCTGAGATTATATCACATTTTAACATTATCTAATTTCTAGTGAAAAAATAAATCTCATGATTTTATTTTGGAAATAAGGTATTAGCAATTAAAATTAGGGTTTTTTAAAGTTATTTGTATTTATTTTTTCCTAGGATCTGTCAGATAAGTCCCCAGTCATTTTTTAAATATTTTATGTTTATTTAATTTTTAATTTTCATGGATAGGTAATAGTTGTATATTTTTATGGAGTACATGTAATATTTTGATACAAGCATACAATGCGTAATAATCAAATTAGGGTAATTGCTGTATCTATCACTTAAAACATTTATCACTTTTTGAGTTGAGTAAACACTGAAAATCCACTCCTCTAATTATTTTGAAATACACAGCAAATTATTGTTAACTATAGTCACCCTGCATTGCTACCAAAGGCTGGAACTTATTCCATCTGCTTGTATTTTTGTACCCATTTACCAATTTATCTTTAGGCCTTCTGCTTCACTACCCTTCCAAGCCTCTGGTCACCCTCATTCCACTCTCTACTTCCATGAGATCAACTTTTTTGGCTCCCACATATGAGTGACAATATGCAATACTTGTCTTTCTATGCCTGCATCACCTTTATTAAAAAGTAGAAACAATTCAAATAAAAATTTTAACAACGCATCTTAAAGAACTAGAAATGCAAGAAGAAATGAAACCCAAAATTGGTAAAAGGAAAGAAATAATAAAGATCAGAGAAGAACAAATGAAATGGAGACTAAAAATTACAAATGATCAACAAAATGCAGTGTTGGTTTGTTAAAAAGATAAATACAATTGATAATTAGCTAGCTAGACTAACCAAGAAAAAAATAGAGGACAAAAAATGAGAAATAAAAGGGCAATATTACAACTTCTATCAAAGTAAACAAAAAAAGTCATTAGAGGTTATTATGAACAACTATATGCTAACAAATTTTAAAACCTAGAAGAAATGGATAAGTTCCTGGACACAGACAACCTACCAAGATTGAATCAGGAAGAAATAGAAAGCCTGAATAGACTAATAATGAGTAACAAGACTATCAGTAGTAAACATCTTTCATCAAAAAAAAGCCCAGGACCACATGGCTTTATGATAGAATTCTATCAAACTTGTAAAGAAGAACTTATACCAATTCTTGTCTATTACCAAAATAAAAAAATGGAGGAGGAGGGACTTCTGCCTAATTCATTCTATGAGGTCACTATTACCCTGATAGCAATTTACATAGGGATTCTATAATGACTAAAAGAAAACTTCAGGCCAATATCCTGATAAACATAGATGCAAAAATTCTCAACAAAATACTAGCATACTGAATCCAACAATAATTTGAAAAGATAATACACCATGATCAAGTGGTATTTATCCCTGGGATACAAGAATGGCTCAACATATGCACATCAACAACCATGATACATCAAATCAATAGGGTAAAGGACAAAAACCATAAGATTATCTCAATAGATGTATAAAAGGCATTTCATAATATTCAAATTTCCTTCATGATAGAAATTCTCAACAAATTAGGCATAAAAGGAACATACCTCAACATAATTAAGGCCATATATTACAAATCCACAGCTAACATTATACTTAAAGGGAAAAAGCTGAAAGCCTTTTTGCTAAGAACTAGAACAAGACAAACATCCACTATCACCACTGTCATTTAATGTAGTACTGAAAATCCTAGCTTGAGCAATACAGACAAGAAAAAGAAATGCCATGCAGTCAAACTGGAAAAGAGGAAGTCAAATTGTCCTTCTTTGAAGGCAACATAAACTCATAAAAAAACCTAAAGGCTTCACCAAAACACTCTTAGAACTGATAAATTGTGTAAAGTTGCAGAATACAAAATCAACATATAAATATCAGTAGCATTTCTATACACCAATAATGGTCAGCTGAAAAAGAAATCAAGAAAACAATCCCATTTACAATAGCTACAAAAGATTAAATACTTAGGAATAAATATAACCAAGGAAGTGAAGACCTGCATAAGAAAAACCACAAAACACTAATGAAAGAAATTGAAGAAAACACAAACAAGTGGAAAAATATCCCATGCTCATGTTCACAAGAATTGATATTGTTAAAATGCCCATGCTCCCCAAAGTAATCTTTGAATTTAATACAATCCCTATCTGAATGCCAATGACATTCATCACAAAAATAGAAAAAAGCAATCCTAAAATTTGTATGGAACCACAAGAGACTCAAATGACCATCGAAAGACCAAGCAAAACAAAGTTGGTGGTATCACAATACCCAACTTCAAAATGTATTACAAAGCTAGAGTAACTAAAACAGCATGGCATTGTTATAAAATTAGACACACAGACAAACGGAGAAGAATAGAAAAGCTTAAAATAAATCTGTATTTACACCTGACTAATTTTTGACCAGTTGCTATGAACATACATTGGGGGAAGGAAACTCTCTTCAATAAATGGTATTGGGAAAACAAGATATCAATACACAGAAGAACAAAAATATATCTCTACCTCTCACCATATACAAAAGTTAACTCAAAGGGGATTAAATACTGAAACATAAGACCTGAAATTATAAAACAACTAGAAGAAAACATGAGAAACACTTCAGGACGTTGGTCTAGACAAATATTTTATGGTTAAGATGGTCAAAAGTGCAGGCAACAAAAACATAAAGAGGTGTATGGGACTATATTAAAAGCTTCTGCATAGCAACAAAACTATCAATGAAATGAAGAGACAACACAAAGAATGGGGAAATATATTTTTAAACTATTCATCCAACAAGGGACTAATATCTAGAATATACAAGGAACTCAAACAACAGCAAAGATATAATCTCATTTAAAAGTTTTGGAAAAGTTTCTGAATAGATATTTCTCAAAAGAAGACATGCAATTGGACAACAGGTATATAAAAAATGCTAAATATCGCTAATCATCAGGGAAACGCAAATCAAAACCACAATGAAATATCTCATCCCAGCGAGAATGGCTACTATGAATAAAGACAAAAAAGTAACAAATTCAAATTCTGTCAAGGACATAAAGAGAAGTTTTACACTGTTGGTGGGAATGTAAAGATAGCCATTATGGAAAACAGCACGTGATATGGTTTGGCTCTCTGTCCCCACTCAAATCTACCCTGAATTGTAACCACCATTATCCCCTGGGTCAAGGGCAGTACCAGGTGGAGGTAATTGGATCATGGGGGCAGTTTTTCCTATGGCTTTCTCATGATGATGAGTGAGTCTCACAAGATCTGATGGTTTTATAAGTGTCTGGCATTTCCCTTGCTTGCACTCACTCCATCCTGCCAGCCTATGAAGAAGGTGCCTGCTTCTCCTTTGCCTTCTGCCATGATTGTAAGTTTCCTGAGGTCTCCACAGCAATTCAGAACTGTGAGTCAATTAAGCCTCTTTCCTTGTCAAATCGTGGAGTCTCAGATATTTCTTCACAACAGCATGAAAATGGACTTACACAGTATGATTTCTCAAAAAATAAAAATAGAACTACCATGCAATCCAGTAATCCTACTATTAAGTATTTATCCAAAGGAAAGGAAATCTGTGTATCAAAGAGATACTTCCCCCCCTCCTGTTTACTGTAGCACTATTCACAATAGCAAAGATACAGAATCAACCTGGATTCTATCATCAATGGATAAATGGATTTTTAAAATGTGGGGTGTGTGTGTGTGTGTGTATAGTGTATATATATATACACACAAAAATATGTGTATATATGTGTATATGTATACATATATGTATATGTATATACATACACACACACACACAATGAAATACTATTCTGTCATAAAAAGAAATAAAATCCTGTCTTTGGAAGCAACATGGATGGAAATGGAGGTCATTATGTTAAGTGAAATAAGCCAGGTGCAGAGGGACAAATATTTCGTGTTCTCACTATATGCAGGAACTAAAAAAGTGGTTCTCATGGAGATAGAGAGTAGAATGATGGTTACCACAGCCTGGGAAATGTGGTGGTGAAGGGGATGAAGAGAGGTTGGTTAATGGGTACAAACATACAGTCTGATAGAAGGAAGATGTCCTAGTGTTCCATAGTATAGTAGGGTTACTATAACTAACAATAATGTATTGTATATTTCAAAAGAGCTAGAAGAAAACTGTTTAAATCTTCCCAACACAAAGAATTGATAAATCTTTGAAGTGATATATATCCCAAATACTCAGATCATTAAACATTTTGTGCATATATCAAAATATCACATGTGCCCCATATTTATGTACAATTTTTGTGTATTAATAAAAAAGAGAACACTATGAGGGCCTTGCACACAAAATCAGGTAAGTTTAGGGGCCTAAAAAAGTGAAGAGACATATCAGATTTCTACACCAAAAATCCAAGAGAAGCTGCTGTCAAATTATGAGAAGGAACAAAATAAGACTTTTTGTATGTGGCAAAATAAACATTAAGTATAATTTAAATTCATTAGCCATAACTAAGTTAATTACACAAAAGAAAACTAATTCAATTATCATACCAATAAAACTACCTAGCAATAATCTTAACACAAAATACTTAATATTTATATTTTGAAAATTGTAAAATTTACAGAATAACAGAATTTCTGATTAAATGGTGTTCTCTCTCAGATAATGAATCCTAATCACTATTTCAACAGATTTATTAGAAATAAAACAAGTTGTGTCATATTCACCTGGGAAAAATAGACACAGAATTAGCACAGGTAGTTTGAAAAAAAAAAAAGATGAACTGTGCCAAATAGCCAAAATTATTATAAAGTTATGTTTATTAAACAGCATGTTTATTTCCTAGGACTGGGTGTGGTGGCTCATGCCTGTAATCCCAGCACTTTGGGAGGCTGAGGCGGGCAGATCACCTGAGGTCAGGAGTTTGAGATCAGCCTGGCCAACATGGTGAAACCCTGTCTATACTAAAAATACAAAAGTTAGCCGGGTGTGGTGGCTCATGCCTGTAATCCCAGCTACTCGGGGAGGCTGAGGCATCAGAATCGCTTAAACCTGAGAGGCAGAGCCGAGATTGTGCCACTGCACTCGAGCCTGGATGACAGAGTGAGAATCCATCTCAAAAAAAAAAAAAGAAAGAAAAATATATATATATTTATATATAAATATCTAGATATCTATATTTCTTTTTCAAATATATATATTTGCCAGTAGGCACCAATAGATCAATGAAATATAAGAAAATTGGAAAAATTATATGACCATATTATCATAAAAATAGTAATTCAAAAATGAGTAGAAAGATGGAATAATCTATAGGATAATATTTTTAGTGAGAGTAGACTATATATAAGGTTATGAATGTTTGTTAAAGAAGAACTAATTTCCCTTATCCTTCAGGTTCAATTATTTTCTTATTTTATCACTTAAATTTTTTTTGCCTTGCTTATTTTATAAAACAGAACATCTTTGGTGAAAAAGTCTATTTTACTATTGTTGAAGAAAAAGAATAGGCCGGGCACAGTGGCTCACGCCTGTAATCCCAGCACTTTGGAAGGCCAAGGCAGGCGGATCAAGAGGTCAGGAGATCCAGACCATCCTGGCTAACACAGTGAAACCCCATCTCTACTACAAATACAAAAAATTAGCCAGGCATGGTGGCGGGCGCCTGTAGTCCCAGCTACTTGGCAGGCTGAGGCAGGAGAATGGCCATGAACCCGGGAGGCGGAGCTTGCAGTGAGCCGAGATCCAGCCACTGCACTCCAGCCTGGGCAACACAGCGAGACTCTGTCTCAAAAAAAAAAAAAAAGAAAGAAAAAAAGAAAACATGCTATTTAATAAGTAAGAACAACTTTCTAAGATTTTAATTATTAATTATATTATGAAACTTTTGTGAAGTATCAAAGTGATCTTTTAAAAGAGATCACTCAATTCACTGTTCTATTTTATGTCACATTTTTAGTTGTGTGGTTATTTAAATTTTTTTTTTCTTTTCTTGAGACAGGGTCTTACTTTGTTGCCCAGGCTGGAGTGCAGTGGTGCCATCTTGGCTCACTGCAACCTCCACCTTCTGGACTCAAGCGATCCTCTTGCCTCAACCTCCCAAGTAGCTTAAACCACAGGTACACACCATCACACCCAGCTAATATTTTGTAGAGACGGCGTTTTGCCACGTTGACCAGGCTGATCTCGAACGCCTGAACTCAAGTGATCTGCCCATCTTGGCCTCCCAAAGTTCTGGGCTTACAGGCATGAGCCAGCATGCCAGACTGCTATTTTAATTATTAAATATTGAGTTTATAATATAATTAATCTATTTTTAAAATGAACCTTGACATTCAGCTTCTAAGATAACTTTAAGGATAATTAATTTTCAATATGTTAATACCAAGCTGAATTATATAATATTCTGCGTCTTTATAAAATAGCATAGGAGCAGCCTCTCTTTGTGGTAAGTTTAGATTTCTGCATGACTGTTAAAAGTAGAAAAGACAAAGATAAAGGAAAATGACAGGGTGTTTATTTTCTTATCTCAGTCTCATAAAAATTTTAGTTTTGACTGATTATTCCACTCATGTGTGTCATTAAATGATTTGCCTTTTGTAAAAAACAAACGGGTAAAGCAACTTTTACTACGAATGCCTGAATCACACAAAACTTGAAAAGCTCATGGAGGAAAATTTGTTTTTTTTTTTTTTTTTTTGCTTCTTTAGAAGGGAATAATTATTCGAGAAATTATTCACAGTTTTGTGCCTGTTGAAATAACTTGTAAAGAATTTCTGTTTTTATCCATTTTTATGGGAATAAGTATGCAAACAAACGTTGTTTATTTTGAAAAAGAGTTTTAGCCTTATATTATTAACTTTAATGAGTAGATACTGTAGTAATATCACATTTTTACCCAAAAAACAGGGTTGCATTAAAGTTAAAATATTTATAAGCAAGACCTATAAATTGTTATGCTGTAATGGTGACAACTCCAAAATAACTATTAGAGGAAAGTAATCTCGTAAAAGTAACAACTATATAAAAATTTTAATATTATATTAAATATAAATATTATTTCCCAAAGCTGCTTCAAATCGTAAACAAATTGATGGACAAAAGGAATGTTGAAATCTGTACACCATTATGGTACTCCAATGGCTTCCCATGATATTATTAATTTTTTGTTCTCAGGCTGAACTAATATGTTCCTCATAAATATAGTTTGCAAGGATACTTTCTGTAACACTGTACAAATAATGTAGAGAAAAACTCAAAGAATGACATTACTTTTTAGAGATAATAATGCAAAATTTGACAATTATTACTCTATGGAGGTTTTTTTCAGATGAAAAAATATTGTGGGTTGTTATATTCATATATTCCTCAAGAGAAATGCTGACCTTTCTAATATAAATTTATGAAATATTAAAATGGGTGAAATACCTTACACAAAATATACATTATTCCAGAATATTTTTTCATGGTCCTTCCCAGAGATAATAACAATTCTGCTTTCTTACAGTACAGATTAAATTTTGTCTAGTCTCAAACTTCGTATGAATGGAATCATCTGATGATAACATGTTTGGCTTTTTCCTTCAATATATTGCCTGTGAGAATCATTCATGTTTTTGCATTCTGCAGTAATACTTTTTATTGATTTAATAACTAATTAAAAAATGGGTGAAACAGAATTGGAAGAATATTGATTAGATGGATAAATATGCTGATAATAGACCAACCATTAAATTTCATGTATTATTTTATAAATCTAAATAATAATAGTTATTATTATTATTATTTTTTGACAGAGTCTCTCTCTGTTGCCAGGCTGAAGTGCAGTGGTGTGATCTCAGCTCACTGCAACCTCCACCTCACAGGTTCAAGTGATTCTCCTGCCTCAGCCTCCCGAGTATCTGGGACTACAGGTGCATGCCACCACACCCAGCTAACTTCTGTATTTTTAGTAGAGATGGGTTATCACCATGTGGCCAGGATGGTCTCGATCTCTTGACCTCATGATCCTCCCACCTCGGCCTCCCAAAGTGCTGGGATTACAGGTGTGAGCCACGGTGCCCGGCCATAAATAATTATTTAATAGAATGATTATGATTGCTGACAAGTAAAAACAACCAAGTCTAACCAACAGATATCCAATTATCTAGGATGTTGAGGTTGACTAATTTGTTATAGTACTCCAGTGGTCTCCTATGACAGAATTTCTCTTTTGGTGGGACCCTAATATCTACCAACAGCTAGTCTTCATTGCCCACAAAGAGTTTACCACACAGTCTCTATTCAATTCTTATTACATTCTGTACATATCAGCCCAAGTGGAATGCTTCGCCCAAGTTAAGTCTAAAAAGTAATGTCTATGAATTGAACTCAAAACTATTTGACTCTTGATCTTAGTTCCTGATTTAAATTAAAAAAAGTTTTACTCGGTTGTCTGTCAGGTGTCGAGGAAGCAAATGAGAGTGAACAGTCTTTTGGCATATTAAATTGGTCTGCTGCAGAAAATAGAAAGAGCTCTAATTTCTCTTGTGAATTCAGTCAGTAGACCCAGCAGTGATAAACAAGTCAAACGCGTGTCACAAGAGCAAATAGATTGAGTTTTCACTGTCCTTTTTGCTCAATCTTCTTTAATTTGGGTCAGATTTGAACAAACAATTTTGGATTGTGGGGAGTTTGGGTATAAGACTCGATAGCTCACATATCCTTGATTTGAATTTAGGCTTAGTTTTGATTTTAGTTGTGATCAGATGAAAAGAGCCCCCCTTTTTTTTTTTTCTTCACTTCCTACATTTAGTGAGATTAAACCATGCCAACACTACGGGGCATCACCTTGAGTGAACAATGGAATTTGTGTATAAGCTGCTTAGGACATAAAAAAAAATACTCTGAATTCTAATTTTAACCGGAAGTTATAATATTTTGGGGGGTTTCTATTATAACTACATCTACACTAAATATCAAATGTTCAGCATTTCCCATACTGAGAAGCTTCCTCACTGGATAGTGACACATATTCTAACAAAAATCAAGGGTAACTTTTACAGTAGAATTAAGTTAGGTCAAGCATGGAAAAATAATAAATTCTACAAAACCTTTATATAAATAAAATAATTCATAATTTAGCTTTTCAGTGGTTACATTGAAGTTAACCTTTTTAAAAAGGAATTATGTCCAATAAGTTTGTGCATACATGAAATGAATTGGCTGGACTTCGGGCATTGCATAGGCAGACCTGTGCTTTCCTTTGTAATCACACCATTTTTCAATTGATGAATCAAGGTATCATGACCTTAGCTCTGAATGTGAATTTCAGTTTTACAAAAATACAAGGTAGCAAAATTTTGCATTTCAATAGCCATATAAAATGTCATGTCGGGAGGCTGAGGTGGGTGAATCACGTGGTCAGGAGATGGAGACCATCCTGGCTAACATGGTGGAATCCGATCCCTACTAAAAATACAAAAACAAAATTAGCCGGACGTGGTGGCGGGCGCCTGTAGTACCCAACTACTCGGGAGGCTGAGGCAGGAGAATGGCGTGAACCCGGGAGGCGGAGCTTGCAGTGAGCCAAGATAGCGCCACTGCACTCCAGCCTGGGTGACAGAGCAAGACACTGTCTCAAAAAAAAAAAAAAAAAGTCATGTCAATGTGTTAAGATTCAGCTTCTTGGGAACCTGATAGTTTCATGTTGTTTAATTCAAATCTACTGAGATACAATTTTTATACAATAAAAAGCACCAATTTTGTGTGCATTTTAATGAATTTTGACAGATGCGTATAACCAGCAGTAAAAGTCTCTAGAAACCTTTCCCTTTGTGGATAATAACTTCCTACCTTCAGTTCTAGGCAATTTGATTTGCTCTTCATCACTGAAACAGTGTTCTGCATGTTCCAGAACTTACTATAAATGGAATCATACATGTACATTTTCGGCTGGATTCTTTCTCACAGTATAAGTTATAACACATATCACTATTTTTGTGCATCATTAGGCTGTTCGTTTTTACTGCTGAGTAGTAGGCATCGTATATTACTATGAGCCGTTCACTTACCACAGATGAACGTTTGAGTTGTTTCCACGTTTGGGATTTCATGAGCATAGTTGCTATGACCACATACGAACAACTCTTTTGTTCTGATTCCTGCAGTGTAAATATTGAAGGATGGAATAGCACCATCATATGGTAAATATATATTTCATATTGTAAGATAATGTCTTCTAGAGGAAATACATGTGAGTTCCTTTTGCTTCAAACCCTTGCCAACAATTGGTTGTCAGTCTTTCTAGTTTTAGCTATTATAAACGTTGTGTATGTTTATCAGTGTGCAACTTCGTAAATTTGGCATACGTACTCTTCCCTGATTGTACTCTCCAATCACCACTATCAGTATGCTAAACACGTCCATCACTTCCCAATGTTTTCTTGTGACCCTTTTAATCTCTCTCACACTTCTCAGTCCATCTCTACCATCCCCAGGCAAAAAACAAAAAACAAAACAAAACACCACAATTGTTTTTCTGCCAATATGGTTTGCATTTCTTAGAATTTTATGTAAATGGAATCATCTAGAAGGTGTGCTTCTTTGGTATGGCTTATTTTATTTAACATAATTATTTTGAGATTCACCCATGTCATCGTGTATAACAACAGTTCATTTATTTTTATTGTTTAGCGCTATTCCATTGTATGGATATAGCACAATGCGTTTTCTGCATTTACCTACTGATAGACATTTAGGTTATTTCCAATTTGGGCTATTGCAATAAAGTTACTCCAAACAGTATTATGTAAGTTTTGTGTGCATGCAAGCATTTGCTTCTCTTAGGTAAATACCTAGTAATTGTGGCTAGTAATAATAGCTAATAATATTGTGGCCGTTCTTACTATATTATTTAATATATATTAATATATTATATAACAAGATACAGTGTAATACAATGTAGTCATTGCTTAGTCATATGATTGATAGATGTTCAAGGTATTAGGAAACTTTCAAAATTTTTTTGCAAATGGTTAGACCATTTTATACTCCCACTAACAGTGTATGAGAGTTTCAATTGTAACACAGCTTCTCCAAAACTTGATATGATCCAAATGTTTAATTCTAGCAATACCCTTAAACACGCAAGGCCTCCCCCACCATCAACATCCCCCACAAGAGTGAAACATTTGTTACAATTGATGAACTTGTATTGACTCATCATTATCATCCAAAGTCTACCTTAAGGATTAATTTTAGTGTTATACATTCTTTAGGCTTAGACAAAATTATGATGACATGAGACCACCATTAGAGTAGAGTACAGAATACTTTCACTGCTCCCAAAAATCCTCTGTTCTCTGCCTATTCAGCCTTCCCTCTCCCTGTAACTCCTGGCAACCACTGACCTTTTTACTATCTCCATAATTTTGCATGTTCCCGAATGCCATATAGTCAGAATCATACAGTATGTAGCTATTTGAGATTGACATGTTTCACTTGGTAATATGCATTTAAGTTTCCTCCCTGTCTTTTCATGTTTTCAAAGCTAATTTATTTTTAATACTGAATAAAACACCACTGTTTGGATGTAAATCAACCGAAGTTGCTTTATCCATGCACCTACTAAAGGACATCTTGGTTACTTCCAAATTTTGGCAATTGTGAATAAATCCACTTTATACATCCATGTGCAATTTTTGTGTGTGTGTGTCTGTGTGAACCTAAGTTTTCAGCTCCTTTGGTTATCAAGGAGCACAGCTGTGTTTGTTATTCTGGGTCTTTTTTCTCGCTATGTAAATTTTAGAATCAGTTTGTTGACATCCGCCAAATAGCATGCTGGGATTTTTATTGGAAGTGAATTGAATCTATAGGTCAGGTTGGGAAGAGCTGACATTTTGACAATATTTCATCTTTCTATCCATGAACATGATATATCTCTCCAGTTCTTTTCTTTCATGAGACTTTTATAGTTTTCCTTAAATGTATCTTGCATATATTTTGTCAGATTTATACTTACTATTTTTCATAGTACTGATATAAAAGGGATTGTGTTTTTTTTTTAATTTCAAGTTCTGCTTGTGCATTGCTGGATATAGGAAAGAGAAATACTTGTATATATTAACCTTATAACTTACAACTTTGCTATTATCATTTATTAGTTCCAGTGGGGGTGGGGGTTGGTCAATTCTTTTGGATTTTCTACATAGACAATCATATCATCTGCAAATACAGTGCTATTTATTCCTTCCTAATCTAAATACCTTTTATTACCTTGTCTTGTCTTATTGCATTAGCTAGGACTTGCAGTATAAAGTTGAAAGGCAATAGTAGGGGGACATCCTTGCCTTGTTCCCGCTCTCAGTAGGAGAACTTCTAGTTTCTCTCCATTTAGTATGTTAGCTGAAGCTTTCTGTAAATATTTCTCATCCAGTTGAAGAAGTAACCCTCTATTCCTAGTTTATTGAGAATATTTATCATGAATGGATGGATTTTGTGAAGTGCGTGTGTGTGTGTTGTTTGTGCTTTTTTCCTGATCTAATTATATGAGCCTTCTTTTTTGAGCAACTTGATGTGATGGATTACATTAATTTTTGACTGGTGTACCAGCCTTGCATACTGGGAATAAAATGAATTTACTTCACGTACAATTCTTTCTATAAATTAATGGTTTGAATTTACTGATATTTTGTTGAGGATTTTTGCATCTGTATTCATGACAGTTATGTAGTTTTGGTCATTAGTTTTCTTTTTTCTAATGTCTTTGTTTGATTTTGGCATTAGGGAAATGCTGATCTCATAGAATTAGTTGGAAAGTTTCCCCTCTGCTTCTAAGTTCTGAAAGGGATTGTGAATAATTTGTGTAATTTTTTCTTAAATGTTTGGTGGAGTTCCCTAGCAAATCCATCTGGGTCTGATGCTTTCTGTTTTGGAAGGCAATTGATTCTAGATTCAGTATCTGATAGATATAGACTTACTCAGATTATCTATTTCTTCTTGTATGAGTTTGACAAATTGTGTCTTTTAAGAAATTTGCCTTTTTCATCAGGTTATCAAATTTCTGGGCCCAGGTTGGTTCATAATATTCCTTGATTAGTTTTTAATATCCACTGGATCAGCAGTGATTTCTTCTCTCTCATTTATAATATTAATACCTTTTTGTTCTTCATCTTTTTTTTTTTTTTTTAGCTAGCCTGCCTAGAGTCTTATCAATTTTATTGGTCTTTTCAAAAAACCAGTTTTTGCTTTATTTGCTTTTATTTTCTCTCTTAATTCCTGTTTTTAATTTAGTAATTCATGCTATAATTTAGATCATTTCTTTACTTCTGTTTACTTTCATTTGTTTTCTTTTTCTAGCTTTCTAAATACTTAGATAATTGAATTTAGATGTTTATTCTTTCCTAATATATGAATTCCATGCCATAAATTTTCCTCTAAGCACTGCTTCTGCTGCATCCCACAAATTTTGACGCGTTGTGTTTTCATTTTCACTTAAAAACATGTTATTTAGAAATGAGTTGTTTAATTTACAAATATTTAGAAAATTTCCAGCTATCTTACTGTTATTTATTTCTAGTTTAATTTCATTGTGATCTGAGAGCAAACATTGTATAATTTCAATTTTTAAATTGGTTAAGATGTGTTTTATGGCCCAGAATGCGGTTTTAATATGCTCTTATGTTAACATAAATCTTTGTTGAAGTATCTATTCAACAGATAATTTTTATGGGGCTATTTATCTTATGACTGAATGTGTATATACAGATGAATGTTAAATGAATTTGTACACACTTATACATTTATATACATAGTCTAGTACAAATACTTAAGTATATACACTTTTCAAATATTTTCTCCCAATATTTAATTCTGTGTGTCTTTTAAAAAGTTTATGTTTTGAGTTTGGTTTGAGTCTAATTTATTGAATTTTATTGTTACAGTTGTTCCACAAGTCCCTGAGGCTTGGTTCGTTTTTTCCCTCAGATCTTTTTCCCTTGTTTTATTTTGAAAACTTTCTATTGCTGTATCTTCACGTTCACAAATATTTTCTTCTGCAGTGTGCTTCTAATCTTATCAGGTGATTTTTTTAAATTTCTGATATTATACTTTGCATTTCTGAAAGTTTGATTTGTATCTTTATGTGTTTTTCAGAATGGGTAAAACATGCTCAGTCACTCCTCTAACTTCTGGAACATATAAATAGTTGTAATACCTGTTTCAATGTCCTTTTCTACTAATTCTATTATCTGTATCATTTCTGTCTCTCTTGATTGATTTTTCTCTTCACTGTGGGTGGCATTTTCTTGCTGTTTTGCATACCTGCTTATTTTTTTATTGCATAGTGGACATTAGGAATGTTATCTTATTGATGTTGGATATATTTGCATTCTTATATTCTTGACTCTTGCTCTGGGACACAGTTAAGTTCCTTGAAAATAGTTGCCCCAAGACGTTGAATATATTTGCATAAACTAGTATCATTTTAATAAATCTATGATGATTACTTGTATCCTTTCGCATTCTATATATTTGCAATTTGTGAATTTTCTTTACATTTTTTTGAGGTCATTTGTTTTTAGAGATTTACGAATTGTTTTATCTTTTCCAGGAAGCAATTTTTGTTTCTGTTGCTTACTTATATTTATTATTCATTTTTCTTCTCATTAATTTCTGCTCTTTTAATTTTTCTTATTCAACTTATTCTGAGTTTACTTACTGTTTTTTTGTGGTTTTTTAACTTTACAGTGGTGAAGATTTTAACATATAATAGCATGCCAAAATATGAAGAACTCACTTGACTGGCAACATATTCTTTAAGATAAATAACTATAATAAATCAAGTGTTGCTATGAAATGACAAAGCTATTAGTGATCATCATAATTCCCTTATAAATTCAAAAATTAACATTTAGTAAAAAATTTCAAACAACATACAAACAGATGCTAAGACTAATTTTTTTTGCTTGCTTGTATATTTGAATATCTGAGAAGTTTGAAGAAATAGAACATAGCTTTGTAGTTTGTAGAAGACTGTTGAAACTGTTGTTATGTTCTAAAACTATGCTGAGGATAAAACAGTTTATAAATGGATATCAAAACCTGTCTATCAACTAGTATTTACTGACTATATTTACCTGTAATTATGATGTAGTTTCATACAAATTAATGCCTAATTCTGTCAAGAAGTGCTCTGGGTGCCACACATTAGTTATGTGGGTTGGTAAATTACTTAATCGTTTATTTTTTCACTTTGCTCATCTGTCAAATGGAATTTCTTGTAGTGATTCTGTAAGAATAACACGGTATATTACATATAAAAGTGTTTCATGTCCTAAAAATAATTTGCAAATTTAATATGTTAATATTAGAGCCAAAATCCTTTAAGTGCCAAGCTGGATAAATATTAACACTTCCCCTTATAACTATAACTTCAAAATAAGCATATTGTTTTGGTAGTCATTTTATAAATACAGCTAAGAATAAGCTATTATCAGACTTTCTTGCATTTTCAGGATAATGTTACAAAGAACAAAATAAATAAGCTATATAACAGTTATCTTAATTTTATTAATATAGTCATCCAAAATGAGTGACCACAGATCTCCAAAGATGATTTTATTTTTACCTAATTCTTATTGTATACCTGTCTACATAATTCAAAAAAATCATATAATTTTCAGTTCTTCACTTTTTAAAATTATCATAGTATGGCTAAAGAGCTTGGAATTACAATTTTACATGAAGCAGAACATTTAATTTAAATTGCAAAAACTGAGGATACAGCATTTTAAAATGAATATAGTCAGAAAGCATAGCACTAAATAGGATAGATTTCAGCATTAAACATCTAAATGACAGAAACAACATAAAATAGAAAAACAAAAGGAATTTCACCAGTATTATTTTGGAAGTAGCTTATTTTCATTGTTATTTGAAGAAACCCTATGGTCTGCCTCTTGGGTTCAAGCAATTCTCCTGCCTCAGCCTCCCGAGTATCTGGAATTAACAGGTGCCAGCCAACATGCCTGGCTAATTTTTGTATTCTTAGTAGAGACAGGGTTTCACCATGTTGGCCAGGCTAATCTCAAACTCCTGACTTCATGTGACCCATCTGCCTGGGCCTCCCAAAGCTCCTTAAGTGCTGGAATTACAGGCATGAGCCACTGTGCCTGCACTCCTATAGCACATTCTATTAAAATTTTTTAAAAAATGAGCAAAAAACAGATGCACTACAAAATGCTAAGGAAGTGTTATAAAGTTCATTTTAAAGTGTGAGTTCACCTAGATATTAAGACCTACTTTTACATTTGATCTTTTTCTCTTTTTTTTGTACAGATCATTAAGTTCTAAGTTAATGCAGTAATCAGTTTTGCCTTTAAAATTTCTGACTAAGAATATCAATTCTCATTATTTTAAATATTATTGGAAAATAAACTATAACACATTTGAAAAGCAGTAGAAAATGAAATAAGTTTAATTTGAGGATGCATATATTTCATCTAAAAATTAATATTTTATTATCGATAATGTGTAGCACCTTCAAGGCAGTGATTAAATCTATTGTTCTTTGATCAGACGCACAGCTGCAGTAATTTTTAAAAACACATGTTTTTTCTAGATGCAAAAATCACATCACTAGATGCAAAAATATATTGAATATTCTCAAAATAAATAATTTTAGTAAGATGCATTTAATACTAACCTGAGGCAACACTAGACAAATAGTACAATAATAGTATTTTAGATTATGGAATTTGATGCCATATGGGTTTCTTTCTGAGCTCTAGATATTACAATATCCAACCTGAATAAGTGACTTAACATTTCAGTTTACTCATATGTAAGGAGAAGAAGAAGATTATCTGCCTTAGATATTGTAAGAATTAAGACAAAGTTTTAGTAAGGATCTGGCACAGCATAAATATTCAATAAATGTCAGAATAAATGTTATGTAATTATTAATAGAAAATAAATTAGTTTAAGAGATACAGAATGGTGAGGAAGGAGGGTAGCATTATAATGTGCTACCATCATTAAATCATCACCAATGTTTATTTCAACCGCTCATCCTCCCACAGCCAAGATTCTGATAGACTCCCTCATTTTAAGGTGCAGTCTTTCTCTTTCTTCTGAATAATACTGAGAATCACCAAATGGAACATACTCTATCCTTCAGGTGTGCTGGTGACTCGGAATTTTTCTCGGTCATTTTGCCAGACAGGAACCTCTGGCCGGCAACGCCCCTGCCTGGCCCTTGATTGGCCAGGCTACCTGCCACAGGAAGAAGCCCGCCCACTTGTCCTGCCTGGGCGTGCCTGGCTTGTGCTCCAGCTAAATCCGAGGCTACTGTGGCTGCGCACTCAGCCCCTAGCAGGAGTGGGTGTGTGAGCAAGTGAGTGTGGGGTCCAGCTGGCTGTTCCAAGCACTGGTACACAGGCAGGCTCCAGGCAGGGTTTGCAGCTGGACCAGGCATGTCGCCCCAAAGGGAATGTGGTGGCACCCCAAGAGGGGTGCCCACGACCTTGAAGCCCCAGAAGTGGCGATTCAACATGCTAATTAGCTCTTTTAGTTCTGCCATCCGAAGCCCTAGGGATAGTGACACGTTAACAGCTCTGTCAGCCCATTGCCCTGCTCCGGCTGGTGGCTCTGTGGCTGGCTCAGCTTTGCCACTGCTTCCCGTCATGTGGGGCAGCCGCCCTCCCCCAGAGGACAGAGGACCACAGTGTTACAGCCTTCTGCGTACTTGTGTTCAGTGAGTCCCAAGTTCTTGTCTCATGTCCAAGACGAATGAGGTCACACTGACAGTTCAAGGGTGATGAGGACAAAGAATTTTATTGAGTGACAAAACAGCTCTCAGCGAACAGGCGAGGAGAAGGTGTTCTCTCACCTGAAGTTAGCTCATCTAGGTCTGGGGTTTTTATAGGCACAGGATGGGGCGGCGGCGGGTATAGGTGGTATTGGAAAAAGCAACATTTGATTGGTTAAAAAGCATTATTCAGAAAGAACAAATCAGGAAAGCGCAGGCAAACAGGAATAGAAGTTCTTACTTCAGGCCTCAGGTTTCATCTGGAACTAGCAGCCAGGTCTTTCAGGCTCAGGCTGTATTTGACTTAAAGATGGGGTTTCACTGGAGACCCGTCCCTGTCTACCTAGGCATTTGTCTGCCTCCTGCCACTATCAATGGTGAAGGAAAAAGTCTAATAATCTCTGTTAGTAAATCCCCAGATCAGCAGTAGGCAATAGCATTTTGTAAACATTTTCAATTGCTTTAATATCAATCTCTATTCACAGAAAGCTACTGCTGTAGTCCAGGTTTTTATAGCTCAAACTGGGCAGTTAACAAATGCAAATGGTGTCTTCAAAATGAAACTTAAAATAGACTAAAATGGATCATGTGTGTAGTAAAACGTATGCATAAAATATGATACTAATTATGTTAACCGAAAGAAAACATTCTGATATTGACAAAATTGAAAACAGTTTCTCTGTATTAAATATTTATATATGATATATAGAGGCAAAGGTATAGATATATCTGCATATCTATGTAGATATATATAAATATAGTTATACATAGACTTTACATAGGCACACACACACACAGACACACACATGGTGGAGAAATTCAACCTAGAATGGCATTTTGTAAAGTATTGCAATTGAAAGTTAAATCCTCATTGTATAGTTTTGTATCTAAAAAAATGTATTTAAAAATTTACTTTGTTGTATACAAATTATGTGTGATACATACAGTGACCGAAAAGACTATATTTAACTTATAAAAATATAATTTATTTTATGAGTGTCTTATTTTACTCTTTTCATAAAAAACATTTTGACATGCAAATATTCCCACAAAAGTAGGAAGAAAAATAACCTACCTATATTTACTGAGTAAAGGTATTAAGAAACAATAATGCTCTCCAATATAAGTTTCAGTTTTTAGGCATTAAAATGGAAATTTTATTTTTAAATATATTATCTCATGAAGAGGCTTGTAAAATCAGTGCAAGCATCAAACAGTGATTTATCATACCATCTAATTAACTTGAATTGACTAAAGTTATTTAATTCTATACTCCAAAAAATATAAGCTGATAGTTTTGGGTTTTTTTGTTTTTTGTTTTTTGTTTTTTACTTAGCATCAGTGCAAAGTTGCACTTATTTGAGTGGAAAAGAGAGCGACTAGGCAAATTTTTTACTAGAACGAGAGACACTTTCTATCAGTTTTATAACAGCACACAAGCAGAAATATATAACAGACATTTATGTAGTAGGTATTCATTCTTCACACAAACCATTTGTAGCCATCTCGATCGGCTATATCAATGGCAAGAACATTCCTATAGAATATATTACTGACTCTTTTTGAAACGTGTCTACTCAGCTTACAAGCAATTTCTTCCTTGATGCGCTCATTTTATAGCTTCTTTAAACTGTTGGAATCCATTACAATTTTGATCTCACTGTAAAACAGGAAACATCATCACTTTGGCACTTCATGGATAGTACCAAAATAGATAGTTTATAAATGATGATAGACTGATTGAAGCTTCAATAAAAGTGCTTGAAAGTTATATTTTTAAAATAGAGTATTTCATATTATATTGAGGTATGTCTCTTAGACGAGAATTTTCTCGCTATAGACTCTATGCAGGTGAAAATAATCAGACTAGGGAATGGTGACACAGTGATGGGGAATAGCTGTCTTGATTCAGTGGTGGGGTCATTACAATAGGAAACTGCAGCAATATTTTCATCCTCTAGTAGGACCTTCTATATAGAACGTATTTGGATTTGCAATGAAAAACAATATTGATGTTTTTTAAAACACAGTTAACTTCTAAGGAATGTGACTACTCTTAATCTCTTAAGCATATTGATGAACTTGGATGTGCAAATAGAAAATAAAGATGGGCACTGGATAAGATGATGAATTTGTCTAGAAATACAAAAGACAGTAACTCAGGGTTTTAAGGGCAAAGAAGGGACAAAGGTGAGATATGAACGTATGAGAAGGAAAGAATAAAATGGAATTAGTGCTGTGGGAGATTTGAGCATTATACGAAGTAAAGAAATAGTGGGAATGTTTCAATGAGTGAGCTTTTAAAGACTGCTGCTCTCATAAATGCTTTGTGTAAGAAGTTTTGTTTTTATTTTTGAAAAGCATTTCTTCTTCTGGAAAGAAAATAAATTTGAGGATGAATCCAATTTTTTTTGTGTGACTTTAGCATGTGGAATAAATCTAGTAATTATAGAAGATTCAACCAAAGTCTAGGGAAGACCATGATATTATCGATCCTGCATTGATTCTTAGGTATTTATGTAGGGCTGTCTGTCTTCACAAGCATGAAATGGGCCTTGAACCAAGCAGACCAAGATTTCAAGGAACCAGAATGTGGCCATTGATTTTTTTCTATATGAAGTGATTTACTTATGTTGTTTTTTGAAAAATATCAAGTAACAAAATGGAATAATAAAATAAGGTAGATGAAATTTGGGAGACCATATATGAAACCATAAATATTAGAAAAATGGACAATTACAGAAAGTCTATTACTGTGAAGTGGAAAATGTTATACACCCCAAATGATGATCTGGTATCATTCGATCAGCTTCTAATTAATGAAAAGAAAATGCAATAGGATGACACACTGTTGGGGAAAAAGGGAACAATTTGAACATCAAAAAGTTTCGGGGAGCCATTAGAATCAGTTGATAAAATATACAAATACTATTGCAACTAAAATTCAAAAATGAACTGTGAATTAAATAATGTAGTAATGATGAATCTACATTACCCTTGATCTAAGAAGCTTCTTATGAATACAGATCCTTCATGATCTCTGAACTTCCATGTTTAACTCGTATATCAAATGGGAATTTGAATACAGGTTGACAGTCTCCTGAGTTGCTGCTCTCAGGGGTTACTTAGTTTAATCCTTATTTTGCTATTTGAAATGTAACTGTGCTTATTATTTTTTGGATGAAGAATATTATAATTTATATCAAAAATTACTTCCCCTAAAACTTAAAATTACTTCCCCAAAACTTATAATTTATGTTTACATTTTGAATTATTTAATAGTTTCTATTGTAATAATTTGCTAAATGTAAGAAAAATATAGTATTTCTTTTTCTTTTTTTTTTTTTTTTGAGACAGAGTCTGGCTCTGTCCCCCAGGCTGGAGTGCAGTGGCACCATCTCGGCTCACTGCAAGCTCCGCCTCCTGGTTTCACGCCATTCTGCTGCCTCAGCCTCCCGAGTAGCTGGGACTACAGGTGCCCGCCACCACGCCCTGCTAATTTTTTTGTGTTTTTAGTAGAGACAGGGTTTCACTATGTTGGCCAGGATGGTCTCGAACTCCTGACCTCATGATCCGCCCACCTCGGCCTCCCAAAGTGCTAGGATTACAGGCTTGAGCCACCAAACCCGGCCGAAAAATATAGTATTTCATAGCATTTAATCTTCCAAAATTAGTCTCTAATAAAATTTTCTCTCATCTGTTTTGAAGCATGACTGTTGTGAGATGATTCAGAGGTTATCTACATTTAATTCACATGGGTAAAAACGCTTGAATCTAAACATCTGTATTTTTACTCTGAGACCACAAAACTGGAAGAGAACCTAATACTCAAATAGTACTATTTGTTCATTTTGCACATGAGAAATGTGTAACCCAGTGTTATTAAGTGTTGGCCCAAGATCAAACTACAAGTTTTTGGCCAAATCTGATAGGAGATTCTGTTTTCTATTATTAGCTATGTACTGTTTATTTCTAAAGATATTAAACTGAATGCAAACTCAACTGTCTATTCCAAAAGAAAGAGTAGATTACCAAATATATGGATACATGTTTAATATCCTCTAATAAAAAGTATGACAATGAATATCACTTATTAAAATGATATTGTCAATAAACTTACATTGGTCTGATCTTTCCCAAACACCACTTTCTTCCAGTAACTTCATCAAAAGCTATGGAAATTGTCAGGAAAGGAGGTTTTCAAAATAGGTACATAGTCTTCAAGTTTCAAAAATCCCTTCCTGTAATTTGATCCCAAATACTTAGTAAAACCAAAGCCACAGTCTCAAATATGAAGATATGTCCCCAGCGTCATTCCTAGTATCTCATTTTATACTACTCAGAAAATCAGAAGCCACACTAAATAATTTAGAGAGCGAGGACTTAACACCAGGACTTGGTTATACAATGTTGTCAAGCCGAAGGAGGAAAAATGGAATGCTGAGCTCACACACAGATAAATGTCTGCAGGAAGCAACTCACCTGCTAGGTCTGTTAGCACAGAAGGGAACAGGTGGGCTTCATGAAACAAAAGAGCACAGAGGAGGGCGCTGTGATGCTGGAGCTTAAAGTTACGTGGCTGGTGCTTATCTCTTGGAGGGAGAGTTTTTTCCTGCTGATGCTGGAAATGTCAAACGAGTCCAGGAGCTGGAGTAAGTACACAGTTTGTTGCTACTGAACTGATTCTGACAGGAACAGAAAACAGGAAAGATGTCCTATTCCTTCCACCAACTTTTCATTCCCCTCTAGCATCTTTAATGAGCAGAAAAATATTGGAAAATCCTGCTGGAAATGGAGTCAGAGTCCCAGCTCCAACAAGAAAGAAAGAGAGAAAGAGAGACAGAGGCAGGGAGACGAGGAGGAAAGGAAAGAAAAGGAAATGAAAGGAGGAACAGAGAAAGGAGGACAAAAGAAAGAAAAAGAAAGAAGAGAGAAGGAGCTCGAAGCTGAGAGACAGTGAGTATTAAGTAATTGCATGCACACCAGGAGATTAATGTGGAAGTCTTTGATGATTCTTGAAATAGTACAGTGTTGTGGTGGAGATAAAAATCTGATTTATGGCAATATTAGAAAGAAGAAAAGGAGAGAAAGTAGAAGCAGTGAGTGTGGACAACTATTTTGAAGTGTTTCGTGTTAAGAATTACCAAAAACTGAAGCAGTAGCTGGAGGGAGATTTGGGTTTTGTTTTAGACCCCTGTACTGAAATATAATTAACTATGATGAAATACACAACCATCAAGATATAGAGCATTTTTTACCTCATAAAGTTTCCTTATGCTTCTTTTCAATCCTACCCCTACCCAGCCCAAGTTCCACGGCTGGTCCCTCTTAACCAATTTCACCTAATTGACAATTACAGAATATTACACCCAGCACAACAGAATACACTTTTTATTTTTCAAAAGCACACAAACTTTCACATTAGTCATCTTCTGCGCCATAATACAGGGTGAAAAAATGAAAAAGAAATGAAACAATGCAAGAGAATTAAATTAGCAGTCAGTAATACAGAGTAATTTGGGAAACCCTCAAATATGAGAGAAATTAAACACACTTCGTGGAATATGAGTCAAAAAATCATTGGAGAAATTGTAAAATATTTTAACTGAACAAATAACAAAATTTTCTAAAAGACATCTAAAGAAGAATTAAGTAGGAAATTTATAACTTCAAAAGTATGTGTGTGTGTGTTTATGTGAAAGTGTATGTGTATGATATATACATACATATTTGGATAAACTAGAAATTGTGAAGGAGTGACACTAGCTATTTAACTGTCAATTTAAGTCACACATTGTTTGTAATTTACTGTGATCTAAAACTTTTTTGATTCATACTGAGATTGAATATGCTGATTAACATTTAAGATGTTTAACTCCTTAATGATCAGTTTGGAAACTTTCCAAATTTGTCTTGTTTTAGTGCTAAACTAAATACATGCAGGAATCCATTCACACACCTCGTTCATAGAATCCAGCAGAAAAGCAATTGGTGTCCAAGTGAATAGTACTATTCTACACTGCAGAATGAACAACAAAGTTACAGATTCTGTTTCTAAAAGTCCTTTCAGCTTCATAACCAGCTGAGAGTTCTCAGCGCCACTGGCTATCAAGCCTCCTAGTCACTTCTCTTCTCTTCCTTTTTTCCCCCCTGGTTTCTTTCTTTTCTTTTATCATGTCTCTTATTTCTCAGATATAAAAAAACAAGTTCCTTCCATTTCCAATAAAAAGAAACTTAAGATACTAAATTGTTTCTACCAAGTGACACAAAATTTATCCACAAATATAGTTTGAAAATCATGTAAAACACATGGTTGGAAATATAATGTATTTGTTATGAACAGTAGCATAAATCAGATGTGTCCATTTTATCCTTATGATAAAATGTTTATGCAACCCTAATAGTTGACTTTCATCAGACAATTAATTTCATTTGAACCATGAGCAGTTACATAGATAATCATATATTTTCAATTATTTCCTTTTGTTTAGATGAGATAATTTATTCATGGTTTACAATGGATTGATGTTAATGAAAAACAAGTTCTTTACATAAATTTTTATACTTAAGCATTTTCAACATCTCAATAAAACTTTTGACTAAATTTTGTACAGTAAAAAAAGAGAAGTTGTAGTGTGTTTTCTATAAAATAAATCTGAGCAAACATTTCTTTTGTCCAACATACCAGGTCTTTATAGAAATAGGAATATCGTCTTCATAAAAGAAAGAAAGAAGCTTGTCTTCATCTTTTAGAACAAGAGAAGCTTATGTACTGATGTATTAGATTGTATGCTGGTGAGTATGTTAAAATATTTCTGGTGTAATCACATCCGAAGAGACCATTATGGAATACACTGTTCTCCTGAACCGACGTATGCCACTCTTCTTGAAATGATCTTGCCTGAGTCAGTCTCTGATACTATTCTACAATGGAATCATCTCGAATGATTTGATTGCTAAAAGACTTAACCTATTCAATGGTTCTTTACCTAAGTAACCTCTATAGAGCGTTGCCTCTTACAGAGGTGGGTTAAAGATTGACAGCTGGCTAAGAAAAGTATCCATTTTGGCTTATTGGATTTGAGTAAAACTAGTGATAATGATCAGCAGGTGAGTATAGTAAACTTCATCCCCCTTAGCCTTCATCCTCTCTATCAAGGAAAGGGAATAAAAACAGATATTTCAGAAACTAAATTTCATATAAATATAATGATGCAGAAGTAATGCTTATTCTGAATAAAAATTGATGTCAAGACGGTATCACTGAAGAGGCGATGGAAGGGAGCGCAGGCCAACTTTACAACAGCGATGGAAACAGATGCTCTCTTTCTCCTCTCTGTGTGACAGCCGTGGGCTTCCCTCAGACTATTATTACAGAAGGTTTCATATCTTTTCGTCTCTGACCCTATCTCTGATTCTTTTTAGATCTCTGCCACCCTTCATTTAACAAACATCTTTGAGAACTTTCAATATATTTAACGCAGTGCTAAAGACTTAAACTACGTCAACGAATAAAACATCATCCCTGTTTTCAAGGAATTTGTATATAGGAAGGTAGGCAAGTGGACAATAGACAGTGAAGTACAGTATAGAGGGAGAAAAAAATAAAAAGTGCAACAGAGGGGGTATATAAGAGTTCCATTATAGCACTGATGAAGGAATTTAAGCAGACTGAGGGAGGTAGCAAGGGATGCTGGAACTTTGTTTCTCTTCTTCTTGTAAGTATAGTGACCCTCAGTAGCGGACCTGTCAATCTTTAACCCACCTTACAAAGACACTGCTCTACAGAGGTTGCTAGGTAAAAAACCACTGAGCAGGTTAATTCCCTTAGCAATCAAATTATTCTAGATGATTCCATTGTAGAAAAATACTAGAGAACGACTCAGGCAAGATAGTTGGAAGAAGAGTGGCATATGGTGAGTCAGGACAACCGTGTATCCCATAATGGTCTCCCGGGATGTGGTTACACCAGAAATATTCCAACTTAGACTCATCAGCATACAGTCCAATACCAGAGGGTTTTCAATTCCTACAGACAGGAAATAGTTTATTCTTTTTGGCTCTGTTTCAGCATGCTAATTTTCCCAATATTGATGTCTCAATACGGATTCCATGTTTTCCTGTGGATGTAATTTAATTTTCAATTATTTTTGCTGCAATTGGCAGTATTAAAACTTCCTTAAATTACTCTCATATTCGTAAGACTAATTTCAGAACATTTCTAAAAGTCCCCACCATTATTCTCAATTAAAATGATAGTCACCATATATTTGAGGGGCTACGTGCTATAGGCTGTCTGTGTTCTGATGAGACTGAGGCCAGTTTCAGCTTGGAGGCCTTCAACAATAATATAAATGAATGAATATATACATGTATGTGCATGTGTGTGTGTGTGTGTGTGTGTATGAAAACTAGAGTACCAAATGCTTTCCTTTTTTTTCTCTATGGTTTTCTCATTTGAGAAAAACATACATATATAGCATATGAATAAATTTAGAAAAATACATCATGTGAATAAATTTATTGAAAACAGAGACTAGGTACTATTCATTAATATAGTTCAAGTCTTTAACACTAGTCTCATTATTCACAGATCATATGTTTGGATTTGCCTACTTGCTTAAATTGATTTGTAACCCCAAAATTAATACTTGCAGCAATGTTATGGTCATTTGAGGAAACGTGTGTCTTAGTCCACTCAGGCTTCTATAACAAAAGACCATAAACTGGATAGCTTGTAAGCAGAATTTCTTTTCTTTCGCAGTTCTGGATGCTGGTAAGGTTAAGCTCAAGGTACCAGCAGACTTAGGATCTGGTGCGGGCCTGCCTTCTTGTTGTATCCTCACCTGGTCGAAGAGGTAAATTTGGGAAGGGTGGGGACACAAACATTCAGACCATTGCATTGACTAAGCTGTGAAAATGTGAGTCATCCAATGAGCATGTCCCCAGCTGAGGACAGACAAGGCTGCGTTCTGCCTCTTGTTTCAGCTCTCATGCTCTAAGCAAGTGCATTTACTATACCACACTTGGGGCCACATTTTTCTCATTTTTGTGCTTTTTATTGGTGATTTGTCTTTTTATAATGGCCCCCAAGTACAATGTTGAAATGCTGTCTGGTGTTCCTAAATACAAGGAGGCTGTGATATGCCTTACAGAAAAAATACAGGTATTAAACAGCTTTATCTGGGCAAGAGTAATAGGGCTGCTGGCTGTGGATTCAATGTTAATGACTCAATAATATATTAATAAGGTGTCTAAACAGAAACAACTATAAAGCAAGGCTATGGGTTGATCAGTTGATGAAAATGTGACCAGAGGCTTAGAGGAATGTAGCTCTATATTTCCCATAGGTGCAACAGTTTAGTATTCCGTAATTCATTTTCATGGCAATTTTATAGGACCTAAGTACTATGAATAATGAGAATTGAATACACACACACGGTTGATTAAGCTTTGTGAAATTACCAAAATAATAAAAAGGGGGAAAATGGGAAATCACTTGCTCTAGATACCTACTATGCATAAAGGTATACAAGGCATAAAACAAATGCAAATTCATTTGTTCACAGGATTGGGTAAACAAATAATCAGAAATATCAAGTAACTTTCAAAAGCCATACATCTTGTAGAAGACACAGCTGAGAATGGAGACATCTATGTCTGCAGAGCTCATATGCTTTTTGTTACACCGTGCTGCCTAACAAACCGTTTTCTAAATTTACACACTTACATATTCCTAAATATGAATCACATGTTGGGTGTGAAATTCAGTCTGAATGCTTTTCCTAACTCCTCACTAATTGGCCCTGTACATTTTTCCATAATAATTTTTTAAAAATTTCTAATCATGTTGCACTTTATCTCTGGATTAAAATCCTTTTTAAAACTTCCTCTTCTCATTCTGTATTTTATTCTGTTGTCTAACTTCTCAATGTTTAATACCAATCTTGCAGTAATTTTCTCTATTTTCTTGTTCAAAAATCAAATTCTGCAGCTGCTTATAATTCCTCTGCAGGTGCCACTGATAGATAATTATTCCCTATGGGTTTTTAGTACAATTCCACCAGGCTCATTTATCACATACAATTATATCTAATCTACTTTTTAAATGTTTTTTGTTTTGTTTTGTTTCTGGTAGACTTACAAGAAACACTATTATATCAATTTTCAACTAACATCTGTGGATAAAAAGCATTATAATAGAAAAGAAATGTCTTTAGGGTACAGCTCAGCATAATGTTTCTCTCTTCACTGCCTAAATAGCACTACACTCATTTTATTGTCTTACAATTTTGAAGGAAAAAGAAAGAAACAAAGCTGAATTTGCCATAATAAAACTTGAAAAAGTATGATTTGCTATTAAGATCTTAAGGTTGTCAAGAGATAAAATAAAGAATAGTGATTTCTTGTACAGACTTCTCCCAGTAAAAAGCAATGATAATCTTAGCTTTTCTTCAGGTATAGAAATAATACAAGAAACCCCCTCGTGAACTCACTTTCATTAGCTCCCAGGAATGCTATGTATTTGCATGTTGTGTTTGAGAATGACACATAATGACAAATAGGAAACAGATTATGCTTTTCCAGATGTATATGTCAGGCCTTATGTTAAGCCTGTAAACATGAAGGTAACTAGGTCAGCACAATGTATTTATACGGAAATCTGTCTTTATATATTGGTTTATGATCATTGCTTTTTGGATCACAAGATAGCATAAGCTACTTTGAATCAGTCACAAAGGAATGTTGCTTAAAACAGGAATTGAGTACAAGAGCTCTTTCTGATAACAGAAAAGCAGTGTAGTTTTAACAGTTGTGTAGCTGAGTCAACTGGACTCAAAATGTATTGAGAATCAACCTTAGAAGTAAATCCTCACTGATAGAACAACAGGAGTTTTGGCGTTAAGAGCATTAATCAGATTGATCTGAAAGTGTAAATTCCAAATGAAAGGCAGAGTGTGGTAAGTTCTATGCTAGGTTGGAAGAAATATTTTTAAGAACAATTTCAAGAATCCACAAGGAAAGTTGGCGTTTGAACTTTCAAAATTAGGGCAAGCATACTATCCCAGATTATTTTAGAGGAAATTTTACTGTCAAGATGTTTCTGATTACCTGGAAGAGTTGAAAGGTTTGATAAATTAATTTGTATCAATTGGTTTATAAGATATGTTTAGGTTTGGGGTGGAAGAGGATATTTTTGTGAAAATTCTGGATATGTGTAGGTGAAGAGTGGACATAGAGGATGAAAAATGTGAAAACTCTATGTTCTCAAGTTTGAAACCCAGGGAAGAGAGGCTGCAAAGAGAGGATGAAGGACTTTGGGTGAAACCACAAAGGGGTGGGAGGAGACATCTTGAGTCTCTGAGGCGACAGAGTGTGTGGTAGAATGTAGACAGATGGCATTTTTTCCACCTGTGGGCCAACTGCAGACAGATTAATCACTTCAAATTTTGGGAGAGCGTGGAGATACCATCCTTTTGTGATAATTGGTATTCTCATGTTAATCCTATGTCATTGAGAGTGGTTAGATGCCTTCAAGCAGATGTAATGGAAGCATTAGGAGGGTGGAAAGACTGCAGAAAAGAACACAGCTGATGGTCTGTTTCAAGAACTCATGTGATACATCTCCTGTGGATAGTCAACCCTTGGCTGTTGAGGCCTGAGGTCAAAAAGTTGACACTCCAGTGACTTTCTACTCTAGGGAGTTGCCAGTGTTTAAAGAATTAATGAAGCTTGTCTCAGACAATACTCTAATCAATGAGTCATTGATCAAACAACAGTTGTCTGGAACTTAATGCAAGATAAAGCAAAAGACTCAGTGGCTTGAAGTGAAAATCTTAAGAATCACATATTATGAGAAACAATCAAATCACCAGCAATTAAAATAATTTCCCTATTATTACCTAATCTGCAGTGTGTTAGTTCTACCACTCTAACTACAGGTATAAACCATGCCAACACAGCTGAAAAACCAGGAAGCTCAGAGTTAAAATTATTTCTCATCATGTAAAAAGACCATAGTAACTCATTTCACATCTTTTATGATTTAACCTCCTGAACGTCTAATTTACTTTTCTCTGAGGTCTTCTGTAATTAGTTTATTCCTCTTAATCATTCACATGTATTTTTTTCTGTTCCCCTAAATAATTTTATAATCAGGATAATGTACAAATAAATATATTTTAATTCTTGTTTATCTGGTATTTTCAAGTTCACATTCCTCTAATGAAAGGCAATTTATTAATGATTTGTTGTATTTTTAAAAGGTGTTTATTTTCTTGGAGCTATAATGATTTTTTACCCCATGATATTGAAGAGCCATAATTAGCTACTACAGATGTTTTCCAGCTAGCATTGCCATCTGGTAGCGACTTCCACAAATATTAGTCCATACCTATAATGTGATTTAAAGATTCAAAACTAATTAAGTGTGCAAAAGTCACAACTACTATTAAGCACGTTATAGCTGTTTAATACATAAATGGGTGCCACAAAGCAAAATTGGTAAACACTAAAAAAGGTGACATTAAAGTCACCATATTTAACAATATATAAAGTCATTTTGAAAAGAAAAGCAAGTGACTTATTGCTGTATTTTCAGCTACTAGCATACACATACTAGCATATCATTTTGTATATAGCATAATTAAAATTATTTTCAATTTTAATAGCAATAAAATTTTTCAAAACTGCCCTGAGAATTCATTAAAGAGAAAATGAAATTTTTAGCAACAAGTATTTTTGCTTTTAGTTAAAAGACACTCCCAAAATATCATCACTTTATATCAAGAATATTCTGCCAAAGCAATAAAATCATAATTTTTAAATCATGAGAGATTGTTGATGTTAAGAAACTACATAAATTGAAATCCAGAAATAAACAAGGCATATGGCTGGACTCAGCCGTTGAAGAGTGGTGAGAGAAAGAACAAATCTGCCATAGATTTGGATAGGAAATATCCAGACATAATTTTAATGGATGCCTCGTGGTTGCGTGTGGGATTTTCTATGATGAATTAGAACCCCAAATAGAAATAAAATCTGTGTCCACTCACCAATTCTTTTCCACAGAGCCGTCACTGTGTACGTGGGATAAGGTGAGGATGGGGAACGAAAGCTCAGAGTGGAGCTCACTGTTCCTCCACATCCCAAAGGCTAAAGCGCCTTCCCAAACACACATCAATAGTCCACTGATAGTAAGAAGCAGAGTGTCAAAGCTGAGCCAAATCACCTACAGGAGCATGGGCATTCATGCAGTGTAAGGCAGAGGTGGATGTGGAATAGGAGCTTGCGCCAAGTACACTGCAACCCCTGAAGGTCATGGTAGAGCTGAGTAGAGAGGAATACCAATAGATTTAGAAATGAAGGTTGGAGAGTAAAGAGAAATACCTAGTGACCCAGAAAGCTGGCATCTGTGCTGTAAAGCAGAGAGAAATCTACCATGGTTTAGGAAACCAGTGACTGGGCTCTAAAACACACGGAGATCCATTCATCAGATCCCAAGCTTCTTCTGTTTTTCTCTGCTTTGTTGAGGTATAACTGAAAAATAAAAACTTAGACACTTAAGGTATATTATGTGGTGATTTGATAGACACATATGTTGTGAAATGAATACAATCAATGAACACATCCATCACCTCACGAAGTTACCATTTGTGTGTGTGTGTGCACACACGTGTGCACACATAGTGAGAACATTTAAGATCTACGCTCTTAGCAAATTTCAAGTATACAATACAATATTATCAAATATAGTCACTGGGCTATACATTAGATCCCCAGAACTTATTCATCTTAGAACTGAAACTTTGCACACTTTGACCAACCTCTCCCCATTCCCCACCCCCAGTCCCTGGCAACCACCCTACTCCTCTCTGCTTCTACAAGGTTTGACTGTGGAAATCTGTGAGCTACATGAAGTCCTGCACCTTAGAGGAAGAGCAAGGCAGCCAGAATGGCTGAAGTGAAGCAAAAGAGGGGCAGAGATAGTAGGAGAGAAGTTGAAAATGTGCTGAGAGGCCAGACTGTATAGAGCTGTAGAGGCCTTTTTTCTCTAATTTTCCTGCTATAAAAAGGTGTGCTCCATTGAGTACCAGATTCATGCTCACATAGGCAGCTTAAAGCCTGACTTAGGCCTGGGCTGCAGAAATTCATATGGGATGTGGGAGGCAGATCAGAAAGAAAGTGAGCACCTGATTAATTTATTCTCTCCCCTTCCTTCCTTCCTTCCTTCCTCCCTCCCTCCCTCCCTCCCTTCCTTCCTTCCTTCCTTCCTTCCTTCAGACGGAGTCTCACTCTGTCACCCAGGCTGGAGTTCAGTGGTGCGATCTGGGCTCACTGCAATCTCTGCCTCCCTGATTCAAGCGATTTTCCTGCCTCAGCCTCCCGAGTAGCTGGGATTAAAGGTGCTTGCCACCATACCCAGCTGATTTTTGTATTTTTAGCAGAGGCGGGGTTTCACCATGTTGGCCAGGATGGTCTCAATCTCTTGACCTCATGATCCACCTGCCTTGGCCTCCCAAAGTGCTAGGATTATAGGCGTGAGCTACCATGCCTGACCTAATTTCTAATTTATTTTAAATTGTTGTAAATCATAAATTGCAGTCTATAGAAAAGAAAAACCTTTCCTTTATTTTTATGAATACCTTTGCAGGCTACTGAGAGTAAAATTATGTCAATATATAAGGATAAAATGTGGGTTATTCTTTTATATTTTGTTCTTGTGACATGGAAACTAAGTCCATGTTAGCACATTTTTATCTAAATGTTTAATAGTTAAATGTAAATTTTTCAACGGTGATAAAAATTTCATATTTGTAGTTTCTTCATAGACCTCCAGGGATTTATGGCATGCAGATTAATAAATACTTTCAGGTTTATTACTGGATATAGTTGTTAAATGACTTTAAAACAGAAGTGGAACTTTATGGAAAAATAAATGAACATTAGAGTCCTAATCCATCAATGCTGAATAATTCTTCTTTGATGGACTTTTTTTTGAACTTATGATCAATGAGCTTAAGAGTAATTTTGGTTTCTTACCCAGAATCTATATGCCAGGGGTGGCACTGATAAATCTGTCTACTTTCATTTGGAATTAGTATCACTAAAATCTTTTTGATGACCAGAAAGCTTGCATTCTTCAATATATGGGTCTTATACCTCATTTCCCAATGAACTGTCCTTGATTTCAGCTATTTCATTCTGTCAACACTGTGCTAGGTGCTGGGTAGACAATACTGAATAAATATAGGTCATGCTCCTTCCTGTTTTTCACTTTTACCATATTACGTATACTGAGATGCTGTACTTCTGTAATTTAGCATTAAGATTCTTGTTTATATGCAATTATCTTACTTTTCATTATTAAAGAATATCTAAAATTGCAGTAGAAGAGCAGATCACAAGAAATAGTTATTACTCATTAGAAAATGTCGCAAAATGATACAATGTAAATCTACTTTGTAATTTTACCTTTATATTCCACTTACATGAAACTAATGATATATCTGTATAGCCTTTGTCTTCAGGCTACACTAATCAAGAGACATGAAAATCTACCAGTCACAAGGATTTGGGCACTTGTATTCCCTCTGCCACATTTCAGTACATCACAAGGGTGATATCCAGCACTTCCTGTTCCCACTGAGTTCAGTCAATCTTTGAAGATTGTAGTTATTCTGTTTTCTTTGATTACTAGACTGTTGTAATGCTTGTGGTGTGTGACATGTTTTTAAGACAGCATAGCAAAGTAGTTGAGAGCATACGTCTATACTCAGAGACTGCCTGTGTTTAAATCCATTTACCAATTATATGACCTTAGATAATTAAACTAATGTCTCCGTGCCTCAGTTTCTTTATGGAGCTAATTAAATGAATCAGTAGATGCAAAGTGCTTTGAAGAATGTCTGGCATCTAGCTGTTATATGTGTCAGTTGCCATTATGATGATGACCTCATGAGAAAATACATATAAATAAATGGACATACTAAATATTAAACAAATATTTGTTGCTGCTGTGGTGAACATGACACCCATAAATTCCTGTGTCATAGCAATGTAGTATCAGAGATATGCTTTTCAGTGATCAAAAGCTGTTTTGAAAAACTCAAGTCCTTTACTTTCCTTAACTAGCATAGAGGAGATAAATGGACCAATTGATTTTTCTCTTCTTAGCCGGATACTAATTTATTTCTGTATTTGTGCTATTAAAGATAATAGTGCCTGTACATTTTTACCAACTTATGTATCAGAACTGTAGAGAGATTCCTATAAATCACATTGCTGGTGTTTATTTATTTTCATTTTTTACTTTAAATAGATGAAGCCAAATTGCCTTCTGAAATTTTTCCAGTTTAGCTTGTCCATAAACAGTAAAACGGCCACATATTCTCATTTGTTTTAATTATGAAAAATTTTATGGGGTTGTCATTCTTTTGGGTAACATTGCAATCTACAAATTTAAGACTTGGAAAAAAACTCGATTTGGTTCAAATAATATCAATAGCAAAAATAAGAATGGGTGAAATTGCTTGCACACGTTACAGTTTCTATTGACTAAAAATTAATGAAAAGATCAAACTAAGAAATAATTTGGGTTGGAACATTTTAATCCATGAATCTATATGTGATTGAAATAATGATACCAAAGAAACTTACAATGGCAGTATTTCACAAAAATTGGTATGCTCTGAAGAAACAATCAACAAATATTTAAATTTTTCACAAAAATAAATCATCCTAATGAAAAATGTGCCAATGAATCCAACATTGAAGAAACTGGAAACAGTTAAATGGTGCTATTTTAAAAAAGTAGAACAAACTAAACCTAACGAGGGGTTCCATAAGCATGATTTGCTCCTCCCAAGGTTTGAGTCTCGAATTTTGAATGCATCATTTCTACCTGCATTTTCATTTTGATTCCAAATATTCTTTGTGATAGTGAGTATGAATGCAAACATGTCAATCAGATTTATTTTAAAATTGAGGTATTGCATTTTTACTGAAGATGTGTATTGTTCAGTGAACCTCATTAAGCCGATTTCTCTTTGTTTCTACTTTTAAAAAATAGCACCATTAACTGTTTTCAATTTATTCCACTTTGGATTCATTGGCTCCCTGTAGTCTTCTGTGCTAGGACTGGAAGTCTGAGTCTGACAACACAAAGGTGGCGTGAAACTCAAGACAACAGCCTCAGGTTATATTTATTCTCTTCCCTCCTCTTACCGTTTGTTGTGGACTGAATTATGTCTCCTTAAAATCCATATCTTGAAGTCCTCAACCCCAGTGTGATTGTATTCAGAAACAGGGTCTTTAGGGAGGTAATTAAGGATAAATCAGGCCATAAGGGTGATGCCCTAATGCAATAGGACTGGTGGCCTTATGAAAAGAAGGGGCAGTAGATGTCTCTTTCTTCCCTACCAACCCCCACTTAAGGGCACAGGGAGAAGGTGGCCATCTACAACCCAGGAAGAGGCCTTACTAGAAACCATCCCAGTGAGCACCTCAATCTTTGACTTCTAGCCTCCAGAACTGAGAGAAAATAAATTTCTTTTATTTGAGCCACCCTGTCTATAGTATTTTGTTATGGTAGCCCTACCAGACACAGTCATCATTCTAAGATCCTTTTTATTTCTTCCTAAAACTTACAGTCATTTGCCCTCTGTCTTCATAAGTGAAGCTCCTCTATGTAATTACTTTTTCTTTGTCAGTGCTATCGTCATAGGGCAAATTTCACCTCCCCCATATTTTTGCTTGATACTTTTCTCTAAATTAGGCCCATGACTAAGCTTTCCGAAGTCTTTAGAAGAGTTGTATATATTGAGAGAATACAACAAATCTTAACTACACTCAATTCCACTAAGTTTTAGAGGCAAAATGAAATGATTTTAATAATATGGCGAAGAAAAGAGAGGAATTTAGTATCTCTCAGGCGTTAAAAGACACAGGTTAAAAATGAAAGCAAAAACGTGTGTAGTCTAAAAAATTTAATGAAAAAAATTATACACTAGTCTTGTATATAGGTTAATTTAGGTAGTTTAAAAATCTATATCATCATACAGAATTTTTTTTAAAAAGATGTTCTTTCTTTACTATAGGATAACCAATGAAAGCAAAGTGGAATCCTAATGGAATGATATCTCTTGGAATCAATATACAAAATAAAAACTCTTTCAACATCAGATTTCTGAATAGAAGTATTTCAATATACTTTCCACAAATCATCTTAAAGTTTGAGGTAGAAAATATTGAAATAAAATATTGGCATGATTACCTCTAAGCAAATACACCACTATGGAATTTTAAATAATTTGTTCGTATACGATTTATGACCTAAGCACTTTCAAAACACTTTAAAACATTTTATTATAAAGAAAATAGGTATTTAAAATGATTTTTAAATCTAGAATAATGGAAACTGTAGGAAATAGGCAGGTATAGTTTTGGAGCTTTTGCTAAGTTTAACTTAGACTAAATATGATTATTGCTTTTGCTCATAGTCTAACTGAGAATTCAGGCAAAAACAAATTGAATTCTACACTTTCTATGTCCTAATCTAAATATCAAACCTGCTGTTTTTCAAAGGAATCAAAATTTTCCAATAATAAATTCTAAAAGTAGTATGTTCCCTGGGTTCAAAGATGAGTGGCAACGAACAGAATAATGGACAGTGTCTTCAATAGCAACTTATCAACAATGCTAGAAGCATTCTTCATATGTCCACTTATTGAATCTCTACTTAATAAAAGCCAAGGACATAACGTTAAAAATAATGCAATGAAGGCATTTCTGTGAAAATTTCTTCAGAGGCTTGAGCCAGTCGGATTAGCATTTTGATAATCCAACTTGATATAATAGTAGAATTTACACTAATTTGAGAGGTGATAGATAGTAGAGTCCTTGTGTTTGAGTTATCTTTCTCAAATATCAGTTTTCTCCTTTGCATGAAGAAAAATAACTTCACCTATACACTCTTGGATATGAGCCAGGAACACAGGGGTTCTGGATTCCTGAGGTAGTAGTTCACACATTTTACAATAGAGAGTGAGAAGTAGAAGTAATTCTCCACACACAGAGTACTAGGAGTCAGAAAGCTAGAATTTTCTGAATCAGTTTTACGTCACTTTCAAATGTGCTTAACTGAGATTAATGTTGCAGACAAATATCTCGATCATTCAAGAAGATCAACATGGATACCACTAAATTTTTCATCTACCTACAAAATTGCGTCTTTCCTCAAATTCCATGTTATTTGTTGGAACTATCATCCACTTAGATCCTCAAGACAGAAACATAACAAATATAGTTTGGTTTCTAAATTTCCTTTACTCTGTCATTCTCCACTTCTAATCACTATCCAAGCTCCATCAAATTTATCTTTTAAGAGTATGTTGATGATTTTTCTTCTCACTTTCATCACTCATACAATCTTCATTGAACCTTCAATTATAGTGACCCTAATGTGGTCATCCTGTTTCTTCACTTCGCTTCCTTTCGGTCTTTGCTGCTTCTTGCCATCAGAGATCTTTTGAAGACACAGATTATTTACTGGCACTCACCAAGGCAAATCCTTTGATAAATTTGCTCCAGTCATCAGGCAAAGGTCTAAGGCCTTTAGCCTGGCACACAAAGCACTTAATGACTCAGATAATGACCTGGTCTGAAACTCCGATTACCTGCTCATAATTTAAATGCCAACAATACAGAATCTATAGAAATACTTGTTGCCTCGACTTTCCTATGTTCCCTCTATGTGTATACATGCTTCTTTCTTGTTTTCTAAAAACTTCTTGATATTGTTAATTATGTTAATCAATTAATATGCTAATATATTATTACAATTAATTAATATAGTAATATAGTATTACAATGACCAAATGTTTGCCCTGTATTAGACACCTTATTTGAAAATCACTGTCAATTGCTAGGCGGATAGAGCACCACTAAAGTATGGTATGGAGCTAGTCCAGCATAATGAAGCATAGCTAGTTTGATTATTATTTTGGTGAGAAAGATTAGGAACTTTCTATGGATAATCACTTAAAGAGGGAGAGACTCAAGTTTGAGTAAAGGAGATGCATAGTATAACAATATGATAGGCAGACTGGAATTGGAGTTAGATAATAGAGGCCAAATTTGGGACAAAAAGCCATTATAGGTAGTATTTATCAGTTAACAAAAGTGGGACTAGATAGATTCTATATTTGGCCAATAATTTTTTATATGGTAGACTCTGGAGGCTGAGATAGCTTTTAAATAAAGCTGATAATGTATCAACTCTAAGGGCACATGCTCCATCCAAAGCCCATAATTTTTTGCTTGTAATCATGTGCTTTTTTACTTAAAGACAGTGCATAAAATCATGTAAGTTTCAGGCCCTGGAAAACTTTTACATAAAATAGCATTAAATCAAACAGGAAAATACTGAGGTCTGCATTTCTGTCTTCGTCAATATCCTTGGCGTGACTGCATTTTGGCTCTCATAGTTTCTTGTTTATGTTTAGAGGTGAGTAGTACAGGGAAAATTGATGATTTACTTTTTTATGATCTAAAGATTTCTCTGAAAGTAGCTGAAACAAAACACAATCAGGAGAATCATATTATTCTTTGAATACATGTGGGAAGATCTATGGATTTATTTCAACTAATTTTTTCAAACATATATATATTACATAATGTATAAATATATCATACATATATAAGTATATATACTTATATTTTATATGTAATTATATCATAAAATGTCATATATGTTCCTGTATATATGCCTAAATATGTGTGTGCATATATATCCACTTACACATATATACACACATATTCATGTATATTCATAAACAATCTCTCAGAAATAATTCAAGATCTTGTCAATGTCCTTGAAAATTTCATGTGAATGGAGTAAGGAAGATTTCCCTCCCACAGATTTCTTTAATTCAAAGTCAAGTGATGATAAAACTAATAAAAATGAAAATCATATCAATCATTGAATACTTATTCTGTGCTTTATGTATTTTTATTCTTTGTAAGTGCAAAAATACATCTTGGCACAGCCAATAAGAGCTTGTGTGAAATTAAAACCCATTGCAAGTTGGTTCTAAAGGCTCATCTCTTTCCACTAACCCACTGAATTACCCATTTTGAAAATGAGTCTGTTGCAGCATGCTGGCACTCAAGCCATCGAAGATACTGATTTTGGACACTCTGGTGTTTACCTCCCAGGAGGGAATTGGCAGATTCAGAACTGCTTGGTTATTTATGAAAGTTAAATGCCATAGTTTACAATGAAATTTTCCTCCCTTGATGGGACTTCTTTCCCATTGGTTTATTTTGTATTGCTATGGACTGCTCATGACAAAATTAGGAGTCACATGTTTTCATAATGAGACTGCACTGTTCATGGGTAAGCAGATAACTGTTCCAGTGGCTAAAAGTGATACTATTAATGTCAGATGAAACTTGGACTTTAATCCTGGCTTTATCATTGGCTAGCACTGTGACCACAGATAACTCATAAGCTTCATTTTTACCATCTGTTAAAGGAGACTCCTGATACTGCACACATAACACTCTTACAGAAAGTTGTGTGCTCATGTACATAAGGTGTTTAAAATGTCCCTTCTTTTGAAATGTTTAAAATGTCTCTCCTTTTACTTCTGCCCCCTTGTCTCCTTGACCTCTTGATGATTTTCGTTAAAATGTCTATTCTTTTACTCCTGCCTCCTTGCCTCTTTGACCCTTTGTTAATTTTCAGGGAAAGATTTTTAGTCACACTGCACCACATTGCTTACCAGATCGCTAATATTTTATCGAGGCTGATTTTACTGTAAAGAGTGTACCTAGGATGAAGGAAGAAGAAGAAAATAAATATGCGCCATTGGAAAAGCCAAGTGATTCTGCTTTCCACCCGTCATTCTAAGATCTAAGCACTTCTTTTTCAATATTTATAAATGAGATCAAATAATCAAGCATATTAGCTAAATACACATGCTAAAAATTGATAAAATGACAAGACTTCAGCGGCAAATGGCATAAATCCAAGGGTTAAGCTTTACACAGAGGAACAAGCAATGCTCTCTGAGTTAAGGGTACCATAAACAACTCCAGTGGTTTCTGCAACTACATCCTCAGCCTGGGGGATCCCTGCATGAGGTCTCTCTTTGAAGAACCTGAATAGATATCAGTAGAGAGCCAAAGTTCGAAACAACCTGAAGTCTCAGGCTCTTTAGTTTGGCAGTAAGGTCCCTCATGTAGGGGAGCGCATTCTCAACAAACTTCAGAAGACTCAGCTGAGCTCTCTACTGGAGAATATCCTAACACAGTCAAAGAAACAGATTCAGCATTTAGACACAGAACTTTCCTGATTCTTGGAGATATATCAAAATTGCACTGCTGCAATTTTAATTCTCCAAAGAATTCTACTTTGACCAACATCAAAGAGTTAAATAACAAGTTTTTAAACTTCTATTTCTCTTAAAATTTGAACAATAAAAAGAATCCAAAACTATGTGGAAGGTAGAATTTCTTTGTATTCTATAGAACATAAATTTATATGAGGATGCACTGAAATAGCTCTGTGAATGACATCACAGGTGGGTTTTATTTTTTAATTAATTGAAAAATATTTAACACAAAGATTTCTGGTCATTATAATCAGAAAATGATAGCATTATTTTATTGCTATTATACACACATGAAGTATTGATATTTTTCAAGATAATTACCTTGACTTTTAAAACTCATACTACTATGTAAAACAGCCAAAGTGCACTTAAATTTCAATTTGAAATCCAAATTAATAATGTGCTACACTTAACTACTTAATTTTAAAAATCTACTGTAGACATATAAAGCATTTATATGCCTTAATAGTCAACTATTATTTCTTCTGATATAAAACAGTACTTTAATCAGAAATGCCTTCTCTTTAAATTAAGAGTATTAATCTTACCAGAAATTTATCCTGTTGTTATATAAAACATCAAATTTAAAGTCTGATGAATACTGACAGCTATATACTACTTGGAATTTGATGAAACTTGAAACTTACTTTGCATTGATGGACTAAATGATAGTAATGTATTGTCCAACAGGTGGGACTATCTAGTTGCAGGAAAGCAAGCTCAGGCCTCCTACTGATTCTACCTTATGGTGATTTGTATAATTGTTTCATTAAATATTACATGTTATAATAATGGAAAAAAGTACATGATAAATGTAATTTGCTTGAATTATCCTGAAACCATCCCTGCCCCCCCATCCCATGGGTCCATGGAAAAATTCTCTTGTACAAAACTGGTCCTGGTGCCAAAAAGGTTGGGGACTGCTGTCCTGGAGCACAATCTCATATTTTTTGGTTGTAAACAAAATAAAGTATATCCTTGGTAGACTGAGGTGGCTGAAATTATGACGAGAAGAGCTGTACAATACCTGCCACAGCAGGAAAAGGCCTTTCTCAACTCCAGTTACTGGTATGAACAGCCATAAACGGTATTTAAAAGCCCACAATCTAGAAAACATTTACATAAACTAGATTTAGTTATATGGCCTTCATGTAATCATTCTCGTATAAAAGAAGGCATGAAGGACTATCTAAATATCTATATTTAAAATATCTAAAGGTCTATATTTTTGTCTAAATATATTTCTAAATGTTGATATTTAAGTGAACAAATATTATATACCTTGATTTCAACAATGTACACATCATAAAAAGTTTCTTCTAAAATAAAAATATATTTTTGCTAATTTAAGGATTTTTTAATCCTTTTGTTAGACGTAGAAGTAAAACTGAACAATAAATGAGTCGTTTCTATGCCAACGTGGCACTTTATATTGACATTCTTGAATTTGATATCTTCAAAAGTATAAAAATTGTTTTATTATACCTCTAAGTACATAGTTTTCTATAACTTTTTCTCTAACTGATTAATGGGAACTCAAGGTCAGCCCGTGCATAATGAGCATTGGTTTCATTTATGGATAAATGTTCATGTTTGATATTTCTAATGTCAGTACAGAGAAGTTTCAAGACCTTTTATTTCCTTCTGGTGTTAGCACAATCTGCAGTTGTTAGGAGAACTGTCAGTCTCTTCTTAATACATTCAAGTCCTTTGGAGAAAAGCATGGGCCAAAGGGGAGAACCCAGAGTGGAAAATTTCTGAAGCTGATTATAGAGAGGGCTGAATGGTAGTCAAGGATAAATTTCCAAAGGGATCTGATTAACACTGCTTTATCAAATAAGAACTGGAAAATAAGTCATTAATTTTATGGCATTTTTTTTCTTCTACCTGGTTTTTCATAAGTTGGACTTCCTTCCAGGATAATTAACCACTAAACATTTTACAAGCAATCCAAGTGCGGAAGCAGTAAAAGATGGATAGCACTTAAGAAGTAATTGACAAAGGATATGCTGGGCATTTTAAGCAATGATGGTGTGCATCCTAATACCAGAAGGAAGGCTTATGTACTGCCATTTGACGGGTCATTATTTAATCTCAGACCTCAACATCAGATAATGTAAACTCAAGGCTAAAATGAACTTATACATACTAGGAAGAGGATATCCTAGTACAAACAGCTTCTGAGAAAGCACTTAGTGTTCTTGGCATTATCAGAATACCCCTGGAGTTACCTCAGATGAATTTCCAAGTTATTTTATTTTCTTTTGACAGGAAAGTCAGTGCTGACAAACCAAGACAGTTCTCAAAGAAATTCAATTACTGAAGTGTCTGACAGCTTGCTTTGCTTCTTCTCACTAAAGTTTCCAAAGTTGCTTGCAGCATGTGTAATATTGTTTGCTTTGCAAGACATGCATGGTATTTTATAAATAAAATCAAAAATAATATCAATAGATAAAAAATGTATAAATTTAAAAATTTTAGTTAAAAAACAATGTAATGATAAAGTATATGGAAATATTTACAATTTTGTACTTAGAGCTCACTAGCTTTCTATATCATTCATGGCAGTCAGGAGAGAAATTGTTTCTGTCTTTAATCAATGAAATCTATCAAACATTTATTGCTATGAAATCTGAAGTCACAAAAACAGAATTTGAATTCAAATGGTGCATTCCTACATTTAAAAATGTATTTCTGAATGAGAATATCCCCATGAGTTGGATGAGTACAGTGATTAGCCATCAGTGCTAGTTCAAATGAATAAGATAAATAGTGGATGGGATAAAGCACTTTATCTCTGTGTGTATGTGCATTGTCATGCCATATATATTCCATATATAATAAATTCCATTATTAATATATACTTATTATGTAAAACACTGTGATTTAGATTATTATAAGTGTTAAAATGATAAAAAAGAAACATGTGCTTAGGAAAAAAATCCCAAGAACCATCTTGTTCCTACTGACTGATTACTATGTTTAAATTCAGATTATCCTCAACTAATTATAACTCAAGATTATTCTGCAAAGAAATATTAGGGTGAAATAATGATATTGCACCAGTAAGTCGGCACTATTTCAAATATGCCTAATTCCTAGAAAATGCACCATAAAGAATTCCTTAGGCCAGGGTGTGGTGGCTGATGCTGTAAGCCCAGCACTTTGAGAGGTTGTAGAGGACGGATTGCTTAAGGCAAGGATGCCAAGCTGCACAATACAGCCAGACCCTGTCTCTGCAGAAAATAAAAATTAGAATTAAAAAAAAATTAGCCAGGCATTTTGGTGCATACCTGTACTCCCAGCTACTCAGAAACTGACATGAGAGAATCATTTGAACCCATTGAGTCATGGTTGTGCCACTGCACTCCAGCCTGGGTGGAGTCCTTTTAGAATTACAGGTCTTTCTGTAGACTGCCTTAAAAGATAAGAAAACATTTTGCTCTGATTACCCAGTTACCCATTAACTTTTCTCTCTCCCCAGAGTTTCCACATTTTTGAAAAAGGATAATTAATTAGATTTGTTAGACATTTCTTTTTACTGGGTTAGGACTTATTTTCAAAGTTTCTCTAAGACCAAGTTTCTGCAGTCAAATGCTCTACCCCTGAGCTATACCTGCAAAGCCCAGGTTTCTACCAGCCCAAAGATGGGTTTTTCCAAACGTAGGTGCTGTCACAAACTTAATCTGTGTGACATTTAATGATCATCTGGTCCACTTCATTGACAATAAAAGGAATTCATGGTTAAATATTCATGGTAAAATCAACTTCGAAGGCTCATACATTTGGTTTTATGTGAGCTAGAGGTAAAATCAGATCTTATTATTCTATATCCAAATGGTCTACCATTTTTTTCATTAATATGTTCATCTATTCAACAAGCGATTATATTAATAATAAATAGCAGAAAATATTCTAGGTATTGATGAAGCAAGAATGATTTAAGAAAACCCATGATTATTACCTTTATGTAAGAAAAAGTGGACATGCCTCAAGTTATGAATTAAATAAATATTTGCCAAGTTTGATGTAAGGAAAAGCACAGGGAATATAAGAGACTTTAACACAATGTGGTTACCAATTCTGAGGGTTAAATGATAGATTCCTTTAGAGGAATCACTTGTATCTACACTAATTGTTATATCTTCAAATACCACATGAAGTTTTAATTATATACAAAACCTACTCATGCATTATATCATTAAAATAACTACTGTTCTTTGAATCAGTTTTAAAAACAAAACTATACAATGTATATAGATTTTATTTGATGTATGTTTTCTAGAGAATGTTATGTAACAAACTTTAAGTTATATTTCATAATTTATTTTTGTAGTGAAATGCCAACATATTTTATTAATTTCTAGAGCTTGGCTCCAAGCAGAATTGACAATAATAGGTATAGTTATTTGAAGTGCTGTAAATCCCCTTCAGGAAAGTGAATAATAATTGGATGTGACATAGATTCTCACTTTCCATGATTCTTTGAACAATTCATCAATCCCTTTTGTCTCTTTCCCCTCATCACTGATCTCCCTGGAAAAAAAAAAAACTCACCTATGTTCAAAAATCCAGAATTCTGCTTATATAATGACGGACCGAGGAAGAATGCAGCTTGCCTGTTTTTACTCTGTCCTCAAAGACAAACCACAAGTGTGTGGTACAACTGCTTTGCATAGTAATACATTTTTTAGAAAATTATTTCTTCCATTCCTGTAGATGGCTGTCTCATACCCTTTATTTTCTCCTCTTTCTCCGCTGTTAGCACCCTAGTCCAAATCACCATCGTCTCTGACCTGGATTATTGTGCTCTCATCCTGAGATGTTTTTCTGAGTCAGCACTTGCACTTATGTAGTATGTTCTAAATTATGTAACACGAAGTTAAAGTCAATCTACAAGGCTGGGTATTGCATCCTCACTGCAGATATAAAAAAAATTTCCTATCTCACTCAATAAAGTGTAAAGTTCTTATCAGAGCTTATCACAGTGCCTAAAGTATCTGTCCCCCATTCTCTCTCTCATCTCCTTTCACATTCCTCTTCTTTGTTGTCCTCTGTCACTTGAATACCCCAGATACTGTAGCTTCAGGAACTTCACCATGTTCTCTTTGCCTGCAATGCTCCTACTGTGGGCATTCTCATTCTTGCTTCTTTCACTCAAGCATTAAAGGCTTGAATTGTACCTTTTCAGAGAATGCTTTCTCAAAAAAGTATGACCGATAATTCTCCTTCTCTGACATACCTTTAAACCTTTATCTCCACCATATATATGTTATATTGGTTTGTCTGTATGTTTTTTGTCAGTCTCCATCTCCCAAATTAGAATAGAAACTCATGAGAGAAGAGATTTTACATCGTTTTGCTCACTGCTGTATCCCCAACAAAGACAATCCTGCCACACAGTATATGTTTGTTTAATATGGGGTGGATGAATAACAAATGAACCAAAATGCCTCTGATCCATAGTCCAAAATTTGAGAGAAGACTAAAGGTCACTATTCAGCTTTTAGTTTTTACATAGATCTGCTTTTCCAATCTGGAAAAAGAGGCACATCTTATTCACCACATACTGTAATTTCCTGTCTACCAGAAACCAAGCTTCAGATTTTCAGGTGCAAAATATAAGAAAAAATAATCTTTAAAATGATGAGACATGACATAAAATCATATAAATGTAGAGACAAAATAAAATATACAATTTTAACCTGTCTCTGTGCAAATAAAACAGAGTAAAGGCAAAGAATAAATCTTGAGTCTCAGTATTAACAACAAAGAAAACATTTTTGTCTGTAACATTGTAGAACCTGAAATGTGAAACCTGAACAAAAAAATTAGTGAAGAGACATTGGGAATACTTCCTCATACAGGAATTTTACCTGTGGCAGGTGGTCATCAATTTCTTTTTTTTTTTTTTTTTTTTTTATTATACTTTAGGTTTTAGGGTACATGTGCACAATGTGCGGGTTTGTTACATATGTATCCATGTGCCATGTTGATTTCCTGCACCCATTAGCTCGTCATTTAGCATTAGGTATATCTCCTAATGCTGTCCCCGCCCCCCCCACCCCCCACCCCACAACAGTACCCAGAATGTGATGTTCCCCTTCCTGTGTCCATGAGTTCTCATTGTTCAATTCCCACCTATGAGTGAGAACATGCGGTGTTTGGTTTTTTGTCCTTGCGATAGTTTACTGAGAATGATGTTTTCCAGTTTCATCCATGTCCCTACAAAGGACACGAACTCATCATTTTTTATGGCTGCATAGTATTCCATGGTGTATATGTGCCACATTTTCTTAATCCAGTCTATTGTTGTTGGACATTTGGGTTGGTTCCAAGTCTTTGCTATTGGGAATAGTGCTGCAATAAACATACGTGTGCATGTGTCTTTATAGCAGCATGATTTATACTCCTTTGGGTATATACCCAGTAATGGGATGGCTGGGTCAAATGGTATTTCTAGTTCGAGATCCCTGAGGAATCGCCACACTGACTTCCACAATGGTTGAACTAGTTTACAGTCCCACCAACAGTGTAAAAGTGTTCCTATTTCTCCACATCCTCTCCAGCACCTGTTGTTTCCTGATTTTTTAATGATGGCCATTCTAACTGGTGTGAGATGGTATCTCACTGTGGTTTTGATTTGCATTTCTCTGATGGCCAGTGATGATGAGCATTTCTTCATGTGTTTTCTGGCTGCATAAATGTCTTCTTTTGAGAAGTGTCTGTTCATGTCCTTTGCCCACTTTTTGATGGGGTTGTTTGTTTTTTTCTTGTAAATTTGTTTGAGTTCATTGTAGATTCTGGATATTAGCCCTTTGTCAGATGAGTAGGTTGCAAAAATTTTCTCCCATTCTGTAGGTTGCCTGTTCACTCTGATGGTAGTTTCTTTTGCTGTGCAGAAGCTCTTTAGTTTAATGAGATCCCATTTGTCAATTTTGGCTTTTGTTGCCATTGCTTTTGGTGTTTTAGACATGAAGTCCTTGCCCACGCCTATGGCCTGAATGGTATTGCCTAGGTTTTCTTGTAGGATTTTAATGGTTTTATGTCTAACATTTAAGTCTTTAATCCATCTTGAATTAATTTTTGTATAAGGTGTAAGGAAGGGATCCAGTTGCAGCTTTCTACATATGGCTAGCCAGTTTTCCCAGCACCATTTATTAAATAGGGAATCCTTTCCCCATTTCTTGTTTTTGTCAGGTTTGTCAAAGATCAAATAGTTGTAGATAAGCGGCATCATTTCTGAGGGCTCTGTTCTGTTCCATTGATCTATATCTCTGTTGTGGTACCAGTACCATGCTGTTTTGGTTACTGTAGCCTTGTAGTATAGTTTGAAGTCAGGTAGCGTGATGCCTCCAGCTTTGTTCTTTTGGCTTAGGATTGACTTGGCAATGCGGGCTCTTTTTTGGTTCCATATGAACTTTAAAGTAGTTTTTTCCAATTCTGTGAAGAAAGTCATTGGTAGCTTGATGGGGATGGCATTGAATCTATAAATTACTTTGGGCAGTATGGCCATTTTCACGATATTGATTCTTCCAACCCATGAGCATGGAATGTTCTTCCATTTGTTTGTATCCTCTTTGATTTCATTGAGCAGTGGTTTGTAGTTCTCCTTGAAGAGGTCCTTCACATCCCTTGTAAGTTGGATTCCTAGGTATTTTATTCTCTTTGAAGCAATTGTGAATGAGAGTTCACTCATGATTAAAATACTGGCAAACCGAATCCAGCAGCACATCAAAAAGCTTATACACCATGATCAAGTGGGCTTCATCCCTGGGATGCAAGGCTGGTTCAACATACGCAAATCAATAAATGTAATCCAGCATATAAACAGAACCAAAGACAAAAACCACATGATTATCTCAATAGATGCAGAAAAGGCTTTTGACAAAATTCAACAACCCTTCATGCTAAAAACTCTCAATAAATTAGGTATTGATGGGACGTATCTCAAAATAATAAGAGCTATCTACGACAAACCCACAGCCAATATCATACTGAATGGGCAAAAACTGGAAGCATTCCCTCTGAAAACTGGCACAAGACAGAGATGCCCTCTCTCACCGCTCCTATTCAACATAGTGCTGGAAGTTCTGGCCAGAGCAATCAGGCAGGAGAAGGAAATAAAGGGTATTCAATTAGGAAAAGAGGAAGTCAAACTGTCCCTGTTTGCAGATGACATGAATGTATATCTAGAAAATCCCATTGTCTCAGCCCAAAATCTCCTTAAGCTGATTAGCAACTTCAGCAAAGTCTCAGGATACAAAATCAATGTACAAAAATCACAAGCATTCTTGTACACCAATCACAGACAAACAGAGAGCCAAATCATGGGTGGTCATCAATTTCTACTAGAAATGTTTTAGTAAAGAAGAAATCACTACATTAACGATTAATCCAACTTAATTATTATTTATGATTGTCAAATATTTTTAATCAAAACCAAATCTGCCTTTTTATTCCTTTTTTCGTGTGGTTTTTCTACCATTAATTTTTTAATTAAAAAAGTTTCAGATATATGAAAATTTAACATTTTAACTTTTTAGAGCAGACTTAAATCCTTCCCTTTTTTTCACTTTATGTATGAGCTCACAGACTTTTTAAAACCGTAACTCTGTTTTGAACCTACTAGAATCTTTAACATCTCTTTTGTACTAGGCTTTCCAGTATTCACTGCAATAAATTTGTCAATAAGCATTCGAATTCACTAGTTCAAACTAGCAATTGTAATGACCATACAACTATAAAAATAGCAAACAGCTGTACCAGCATTGGAAATTAAAGTCATATGCCATACACCTTTCAGATGCTTGAATCAATTTTTTCTGAATTTAAAATAGGTGATACTAGATAAGAAGTTTTCATTTCCTGACTTGGAAATTCTACTTACTGAAAGAGACTGCACAATGTCAGGGAAACAGGTCCTGTCAGAATCACATCACTCTGCAGGAGAGAAGCTGAGATAAATGTAAGATAAGGAAAAGTTAGGAGGTCATTATTCCTGACTCTGACTGCTCATTTGAATAAGCATTATTTGTGCAGATATCCTAGAAGATCTTATATACATAAGATTGAGGACGTTACGAAGGCATAATAATAGTACAGGACAGAACCTTTTCTAGGATGTAGTTGTCAGGCCAAACTGGACTCACTGCTTCACCTTTCTTCTCTTCATAATGAGAAGAAACCATGTCAAGCAGATACTCACTTCTATAGACTAACCACGATCCATTGGCTTCCCTTGCCATATACCAGGTTACTGGCTGATTGAACTTGAGTTATAAATCTATATCAACTGCCCTTCTGAGTTAAAGTTTTAAATTCTTGAGTAAGACAAGCCAACAGAAAGTGAGGAGATTTAATAAAGCAAAAACTATCTCCATTATTGGGAGAATGATTGAAAAATGAACAGAGAAAAGAGCCAATCTAATAAACTCTTAGAAATATTTTGGGGAAAATTGCTCAAGAGCTACCTATAATAATTGCATTATGCCTAGATGGTTTTATAGATAAGATATATCAATATACCAAAAGACCCATGATTGTCTAGCTCTTTAAACAATTTCAAAATTAATAAGGGATGAAATACTTCCAATCATTTACCCATTTGAAATAATCACCAAATCCTTCAAAGATAGCTTTCAAAAGCTAATTAAGGACTAATTTTATTTGTGCATATGTGTGAAAGATATTAAATTGAATATTTCAAAATGAAATCTGTCAAAGTATTTTAAAAAGTAATAGAAGATATAATGAATCAGTTGGGACATTTCCAGAGATGTAAGGATCATTCAACATTAAGAAATCGATTAATTTAACACCATTAACAGGACAAAGAAGAATAAACTTGGTCTCATGCTTATAAATATTGAAGAGGGCATCACAATTTTTTAATATCCATTAGCATTTTGGAAAAAAACTATAGAAAATTAATTCCTTAACTTTATAATAATATTTATATTAAAACATACAGCCAAAATCCCACTCAAGACTGTAACACTAAGTACATTGTATCATTAAAGTCAGGAAAATATATGTGTTTCAACGTATTTAAATTTGTATCATTTTGCATGTTTTTGCCAAAACTAATAAAATGATATAATAACTAAGAGGAAGAAACAAAATATTTATTATTTTCAGATGACAACATTATTTACCTGTAAAACAAAATAAATCGTCTATTAAGCTACAAAAATCATCAAGACCACTTAGTAAGATTTCTGGATACAAATCAATAGGCAGAAATCAATAATTTACAGTTAGCATTTTTTTTAGAAAAGAAGCATTAACATTAGCAAAGATCAATATAATGTGAAAAACTTTAAAAAACTCAAGTACAATATTTATTTAAAAAGACCACAGATCTTTACTGAGGGACAATAAAAATTTTGAATGAACAAATTCAATATCACTCAAATATAAATTAATTTCAAATTAAATAACTGATGTATTCTCAATAAAAATATCTATAATTTTTAATTTAATTCTATAAAATTATAGTCATATAACAAAACCAGCTTAAAAATGTATGCCCTATTATGAACCTAAGAAGCAGCATAAAATAAATGAAAAGTAGTTGGCACTCAAATTACTAAGAATCACATCAGTAATATAGCTATATGATTGAAAGATAATTAAATATTAATAAGTATTAAGAATTTTTAAATATAACTATTGCATCACAATAAAAAAATAAAGATTATTGAATGAGTGGCACTGAATTTCATGTCAAGAAGAGAATTGTTTATGATGTTTGGTAAAGATGTAAATGATGTACATTTCAAGTATTAACTAAGTTTAAAGGGGAGCAACATTCACTGGGAACTCGAGAAAGCGTGGTGAGGAGGAGAACATTAAGGAAAAGCTAATGCATGCTGGGCTTAATATGTAGGTGATGGGTTGTTAAATGCAGCAAATCCCCATGGCACACACTTACCTATGTAACAAACATTCACGACCTGCACATGTTCCATGGAACTTAAAACTAAAATAATTTTTTAAAAAAGATACTGGCTTACATTAAATAAAAATTAGTATCTGGGAAAAATAATTAGAAAAAATCATTTTGTAATATTGGTATAATTTAGGATGATGAATGATACTTATTCAAATATGAACACAAAAGTGTGAAAACAAAGGCAAATCCCCAAAACTAAAATCTTATAAGATTTTCTACCAAATATTAAATTTATATTTAAAGATTATTTTAAAAATTAAAATATAAACAACATATTAATAAAAATATTTTCAGTCTATTTGATCACCACTGGTTATTCTATGGGTTGTAAATAGCAGTTTAATTAATAAGGTAATTTTTTTATTAGCAAAGGACATGAATAGGCAATTAATTCACCAGTATGAAGAAAAATGTACAATAGACATTAAAATAGTTAAATTCAGTAGCAAATAAATGTAAGTTCTTCATATGGGTTAAAGTTTTAAGAAAATAATTAAAAGCAAAAAAGAACAAAGTAGCCAGTGATAAAGATAAGTGAAATTGCGTTCATATTGGTTTTGTTGTATATATACAATCTGTCTATAACGTCACATTTTCAAATAACCTGAAAATGTGTAATTAGATTTGAAAAAATTAATGTTTAAAAATAATTGGAAATTGACGTAAGGGTATTTTTGTAGTGTTATTTAGAGTAGTAAAAACTTGGAAAGCCCATAACAACACTTGATTTGTTGATTAAAATGGAGTATATACTATGGAATACATTTTGAAGAGAAATTATTTATGGGTAAAAATAATAGAGTGAAACTGTATTACAGAGTCTCTTTATCCTAATACCTTACACAAAACAAAAAAAAATAGTAAAACAAACACACGTTCACATGCATGCACACAGGCTCACACACACACACAGTAGCAGGAGTCAAATAATAAAAGTAGCACAATTTCATTTGATGAGCATTGAAAAGTGTTGATAAATAAAAGAAACATTCTAACTCCTCATCACTCTCCACAAGCAGTTTGGGAGACTAAAATCAAAATATTATAAGTATTTATGAACAGAAATGACCTCTGCTGTTTCACAAACAGTAATCTCCATAACTTGCATTACTGCAAGAGGCAATATTGGAGATCATGAATGCTCTACTAGTGTGGATTCGTGAGTGTCTATAAGGAGCAAATTGCCACCATGTGAAACCATGACGTCTATAGTAGAAACAAGACCTATATTGCTAGTGGTTCTCATTTTAAGCCGCTGTTATTTTGGTGATGCATATTACAACATAATATCTTGGCTTACCCTTTTTTCTATACGGGGGATTCAGGAAGCAAATGACATGTGACCAAGTTCTTCACAACCGAATATGATCACAAATAATAAGTGTAAATTCTGTGTCATTTGCTTAAAGAAATTGTTTGCCTCCCAGTTCTATGACTTTATAATTTCCTGAAGCAGGATCCTAGATATGGACCTATCATATCACATGAGACATAGTTCACAGAATTTTGTAGAGTAATAAAATAGTAGGGATTTTCTTTAAAAACCACACCAGCAAAGATCACTCGGGTTTTCACCTTATGTGATGGAGAATTACATTTTTATTTTATTTTGGGGTCTCTTTATCGTGTCAGTTACACCTATACCTTAAGTATCACTACCCTCCACTACACGTAAGGAGCAAAGATAATAAAATTTAGTAGGGTTGGTTTACTAGGAGATTTGATATCAGAGAGCAGGGTAACTACCTAAGGTGAGGGTACTACAAAGCCTTTAAACAAAGTAAAAGTAGCCCATATGACAATTCTTCTTGATGTTATGTACCTTTCCCAAAACTCCTGTATAGATTCATCTGTCAAGATGAAAAAGGGCACTTTGAAAAAAAAACAGTCATTAGCTTTCTAGCCTCTAGAATGTAGTAAGATACTCTAACAGTATTAAAATGAAGTAGACTCAGCAGATCTGAGTATAGGCCACTTAGATTTCTTGTTCATTTATTGAACTTTGATAAAAATGAACATCTCTTCAGTCATTCTTGCAGAGGAAAATGAGATATGAAAGAATAAAATTCAAGGTGGCTTCACACTTCTCCTGAGAAACATTAAAAGGCAATAAATATTTTTAAAGTATATTATATCCTGCAGGATAAATGAAGCCAGAGGATATTATACTCAGAGAATATGGTGATCAAGTTCAGAAGCAACAAGCAAACAACTTTAAATGTATGAATTTCAAAGAACACAATAAAATAAGCCCACAAATTGTAGCCCAAAATATAACTCTAGAATAAGTATAATGTTAAAGGGATAGATGGTAAATACTGAATGCAATTAAGTACAACTAAAACTAACATTTGTGGGATTTATGGATTAGCATAGGGAATGGTTTAACACTAATGATGATTATTTGAGATTTATGGATCCTTGTATTTTTTCCCCTTCTTTGTAGTGCTGTTTGATTATTTTAAATAATTATTGTACTTCTCTTTAATAAACATAATAAAGTCATTATTTCAGGATGAAAGAAGAAATCATTTCACAAGAATTTTTAGTAAAATAAATCCATATTGGCATTCAGTAATTAAAATATTAAAATATGAAATTTATATTATTTATTTAAAAGTTTAATCAACCAGAAAACTTCTCTAAACAAATGCTTATAAATAAAATGAAACATATATTTCTTAATACTTATCAAAGCTCATTAATTTCGAACTTTGGGCCTTCTATTAGCGTTCTAATGTTTCATATCACTCTTTTGGATTTACTCTGGCTTAGTGCTCTGATTTCTATTGCTATGGTTTCTTTCTAATTTGATCTTGAGGTCTTTATCTTAAGAGTCTCATTGGCTTTTGTAATGCCCTGACCATAAAATTCAAGGGATTTGGTCATGGGTGTTTAGAGTGTGCCTTTCATGTGATACTTCCTAATCCTGGAAGGTTGCCTAATGCAGAAGAATCCAACCGATGGCCAAGTATTCCTTTCACAGGAATCTTGTTTATACTGCCAGATGATTTTGGGGCTCTCCTCTGACCCTTGGACAGTTTATTCTTACCAAGACAGCCACTTTCTAAGATAGAGAGCTGGCCTGGAAAGAAGGTCAGGTTCCAGTTTGTGAATGTCAAGTGAGACGTGAGGCAGTAAAACCAAAGTACATGAAACAGAAGAAATACATTACGTATAGGTCCTAGAGAGGTTGGGGTGCCAACAGGAGGCTGGCGAGAAGTCAGGAGGTATCCAGATGTTAAACAGTGAGTGAAAAGCAAGAGACAGAGGACCTGTGTGACTCTTCCTTTCTTAAAGTTCATTGGTGTTATTCCTTAGACTTTTCCACTGGAATTACAGATTGTCTAGTTTAAACAAAATTTGCATGTACTTTTTTACATGATTCTGTGTTGAGAACTTTTTTACATGATTCTGGTGTTGACCTCTAGATTTTATCATATTTGGCAACTGTGAGTGTGTCATGTTGTGAGTCAGTAAGATGAGAAACAAGATGTTTACAAGATTGTTACATTGTAAACAATCAGATAAGGGAGGTAATTTTTCAATAGGTCTAAGGTGACAGTGTATACCTGGGTTTTAAACAATTTATGTCAGGCCTAAAAATGGATGCTGAGGCAGCAATTTCATTCAACAGTTATGACATCTAATATGCCTTTGGGGGGAAAAAGTTTCCACACAGAAAACTATTTATTGTTCTGTATTGATGGTAAGAAGTAACTATCAGAAAATGTTAATCCTTGTTCAGCTAATCATTGACAACTTAGTTTAGCAGAAATCTTTCGTAAGCCAACCTATCAGTGTCAAAATGTTGTTTATGAAAGTAAGAAATTAGAAGTAGACTTATTCCATAAACACACTTCTGAGTGTCAACCAAACAACATCTCACCTCAGTAAGGCTACTTCTGCAGATGTCAACATGCATCTGAACACCTGTCAATCACCAAGCCCTGTTTCCATGACTCCCAAAACCCTTTATAAGATGGTCAGCCTGCCCTGTTCAGGCAGATGATATCTGATCATCTCAATAAGAAATAAATTTAGAGTAGTTTTAATTTCACCTATTGAAAAGTGGTCTCATGAGGACTTCTGGGGCTTCCACCAGGTTTGTTTGGAATACACTCAGCAGAATTCCAGGAAGCTCTCAGGCCAACAGTTGTGTTCATTGGAAGGATTATGCCAAAACACCATTTTTTATTTAGATCCACTGTGTGAGATAGTCTCAATAAAGATCCATGCCCTCATTAGTTTTATTGATTTTTTTGGTGCAAATTTTATTTCATTATCTTACAATTTTAATCAAATAGGTTTTGTACAAGTAAACCTATATTTTTATATAAAAATTTCAAGCATGGATCTGTGTATAAAGTAATTTTGGTTGAAAAGTGCATCACTTGACAAATTAGACTGAGATTTTTCATGCAGATTCACTAAGCCTTTGGTTTGAAGGTTTACCACTGGAAGGCTGTTTTCTATTAAAATGCTCATCTTCTGCTGTTTGCTGTGTTTTTGCTGTATGCAGCAAGTTATAGGGCTTTGGTTTTATCCTTGCTGTTCTTGTTGAATACATATCAAGGAGTCTTTTGTAGAGAATGGATGGAGACAATATCCTAATAAGTCTCCAATCCAATCCAAGCCGACTCTGAGTAATCATAGTTGGAAGTCCATTAGACCATTGACTAGTCATGAAAAGTTATTAGTCAAACTTTATCCTAGGTTCCTTACAAAACCTCATGAACGCATTCTCTGTTCTACAGATTTGTAAAGGAACTGCAACAGCTGGCAAGTTGTTGATCATAATGACCCCTTTCTTGCATGTGCCTGTTTGGGGAACCCATGACAACATTCGTAAGCACACACACTGATCAAATGTAGTTCCCTGCTTTCTAGTTTTTCACGGGCTTGTCTTTGCCCAAATCTCAACCTCCTTCTTAAAGAGAGTCTAATTTCTATATAAAATCTCATTTTAATCCTAAACCTGCACGTTCCTCAATTAATGGGCAGAAACTAAGTTGACATAGAACAATGGCCATTATGGAGAAACTTTTTACATGTAAAATGAATTAACTAGTCTGTTTAAAAGAGAATCTGTAAAAATTAGAGAGCAGAACAACAAGAATTCAAAAGTTAAAGTTTTTAATTAGAATGCTGAAACCTTAAAACAAAGTTTTATCTTCAAAAAAACCTTTCTAAAAGATTTACAACTTTTGAAATTTAACCTTTGTAAATCTCTCACACTTTCTACTCCATTTTACTTGATCTTCTAATGAGCTATTCCTTTTTTAGGCTTTCTTCAGATAAAGAAAGATTGTATTGTAAAATTGCTAGATCAGAAGGCATTGTGAAATTGCAAGACCTTGGTATACAGACAAGTTAAGAACTATCATCAGTGTTTCCTCAAATTTTAATAACTCAGGCAAAACATTTGCTCTAAATTTAGGATTGTATTATATATTCACTGCTATAGAGGACAGATCTTTAGCAATTAGTTCTGTTAACTATTAGCTGCATAAAGGAGGGAAAATGTTCAATAATAGAAGGATAGGGGAAAGAAAATTTAAATGAACCCACTGAGACACATTTTTTAAGTTACCTTGAGAGGGTAAGAAAAAAATACGTACTACACAAGGCAATTTCAAAATCAATATGTAGAGTAGATTGAATAAAGATTCCAAATTATAAACTAAATTAAATCTAAATGAAGAATCCATTGCAGGAGATTTGCTGCAACAGCAAACTTATTAAGACTGTGTGTCTGTAACAAGTCATGCTCTTGCTGTCCAGTATGCTCCCTTTTCCATAAATCTACACATAAAGAAATATTCCACATTGCTTTGTATGTTTATGCCTCTGAGAGCCTCAGAAATATTACCTGCCTATAACCAATCTTCAAGATATTTTGGCTCAAAAATTCCTGCATCAATATTAATTTATATTATAAGCCACGATGGGGGAACACTGAAGTTTTAACTCACTACAGAAATCCTTTTTTAAAAGAGTATCTTAATGCTGAGAGTGGCAGAGTATGATGGCCGAATAGAACCCTCCAGCAATTATTCCCATTGCAGGAACACCAAATTGAATAACTGTCTGCACAAGAAAGCACCTTCTCAAGAACCAAAAATCAGGAAGCGATCACAACACCTGATTTACACATCTTATCAAGGAAAGAGGCAAGAAGAGGGTGGAAAAGAAAGTCTTGATTGCTGACACCGTCCCTCCTCTATTGTAAAGTCCCAGCAAAATGATTGTGGAACTTGACATTAGAACTCAGTGCTGCTCTGTCACAGTGCAAAGCAACACAGGGCAGAATTCGACCTGTGCCCACAGAGGAAGCATTTGGACTAGCCCTAGCCAGAGAGGAATTATCCATCCTGGCAGCTGGAACTTTAGTTCTGGCTAGCCCCACTGCTGTGGGTTAAATTGCGCTGTAGTCTTTAATAAACCTAAAAGCAGTCTAGGCAACAAGGGCTGCAATTGCTGGGCTAGTCTTGGTGCTGTGCTGGACTCTGAGCTGGTGAATTTGGGGTACATGCAATCCAGTGAGATACTACTTGGGGTGGCCAATGGAGTGGTCATGTCACCCCTCCTCCAATTCCAGGCAGTGTAGATTGTAGCTCTGGAAATAAAAAGAGGAGTAAAGAGGAATTTGTCTTGCAACTCGGGTACCAGCTCAGCAACAGTAAAATGAAGGAGTAACAGTAAAATAAAGCACCATTTTAGGCTATATCTCCCAGACAACATTCATTCATTCATTCATTTATATTTTACTTTAAGTTCCGGGATACATGTGCAGAACATGTTGGTTTGTTACATAGGTATATGTGTGCCATGGTGGTCTGCTGCACCTATTGACCCACCATCTAGGTTCTGTCCTCTCACTTCTCACCCCACAACAGGCACTGATGTCTGTTGCTCCCCTCCCTGTGTCCATGTGTTCACATTGTTCAACTCCCACTTATGAGTGAGAACATGTGTTTGGTTTTCTGTTCCTGTGTTAGTTTGCTGAGGATAATGGCTTCCAGCTTCATTCATGTCCTCCTAAAGTACATGATTTCATACATTTTTATGGCTGTGTAATATTCCTGTGTATGTACCAGATTTTCTTTATCCAGTCTTTCATTGATGGGCATTAGGGTTGGTTCTGTGACTTTGCTATCATAAATAGTGCTGCAATAAACATATGTGTGCTTGTGTCCCAGACAACATTTCTGGATATATAGAAGGAAACCTACTGTCCTGAATGGAAGGACCCAGCTCTGGCAGAATTCATGACCTGCTGACCCAAGTGCCCTTGGACCTTGAATAAACAACATCAGTAGCCAGGTCGCAGTTGGCACAGACCCTGGCCAAGACCTAGTACAATGCTGGCTTCAGGTGTGACCCAGCACATTCCAGCTGTGATGGCCACAAGGACAGACTCCTTCTGCTTGTGGAAAGGAGGGTGAAGGATAAAATTCTTTTTCTTTTATAATAAAATTCTTTTTATTTTGCCAAACTGAAGAGCATTATTTCATTGATGTTATAGTTTCCCAACTTTGAACACTAGACTTTGATTCTAATTTTTTTTTTTAAAAAAGAACTCACATTGAAGAGAAAGACAGAAAAAAAGGAGAATCTCTCCCTCACAAATTGCAACTTGGTACTATTTCAGCCACAGTAAAACAAAGCACCAACCACACTCCTAAAGTCTCTGATTCCAGGCTTTAGTTCTTGAAGGCATTTCCAGACCCACCCTGGGCTAGAAGGGAACCCACTGCCCTGCTGGAAGAGACCCAGGCCAGGCAGAACTCACCACCTACTGGCTAAAGGGCGCTTGGGCCTTGAATAAACATCAGCAATAGCCAGGAAATAGTCACCACAGGCCTTGGGAAAGACCCAACATCATTCTGGCTTCAAGTGTGACCGAGCACAGTCCCAGCAGTGGCGGCCATGGGAGTGTTTCCATGATCCTTCCCCCAACTCCAGGCAGCTCAACACACAGAAAGACTCCATTTGACTGGGCAAAATAAGAGAAAATGAAAAGAAACTCCGCCTAGTAACACAGGGAATTCTTCTAGAACTTACCCAAGGCTACCGAGGCGGCACCTCTGCAGATCTGCAAGAGTCACAGTATTACTGGGCTTCGGGTGTCCCCTTAATGTACATATGGCTTTAGTGACCAAAGAGTTAGATTACAACACTTAATTCCCTTTGAATATTGAAAAGCATTTTCAAGAACGATGAGTACAGACAAGGCCAGACCGTGAAGATGAGAATGAATGCCTCACTCTTCAATTCCGAGACATCAATGAACATCCACAAGCATCCACACCATCCAGGAAGACATGATGTCACCAAATGAACTAAATAAGGCACCAGTGACCAATTCAGGAGTGACAGAGATGGGTGACCTTTCAGACAGATAATTCAAAATAGTTGTTTTAGGGAAACTTGATAAAATCCAAGATAACACTGAGAAGGAATTCAGAATCATGTCAGGTTAAGTTTAACAAAGAGATGGAAATAATTAAAAGGGATCAAGCAGAAACGTTGGCACTGAAAAGTGCAATTGACAAACTGAAGAATGTATCAGAGTCTCTCAATAGCAGAATTGATCAAGCCAAAGAAGGAATTTGTGAGTTCAAAGACAGGCTAATTGAAAGAACAGTCAAAAAAGAATTAACAGAAATGAAGCACGTCTTCAAGATCTAGAAAATATCCTCCAAAGAGCAAATCTAAGAGTCATTGGCCCTAAAGAGGAGGTAGAGAGAGAGTTAGGAGTAGGAAATTTGTTCAAATAAATAATAATGGAGAACTTTCCAAACTTAGAGAAAGACATTGATACTCAAGTACAAGATGTTTATAGAACACCAAGCACATTTAACCCAAATAAGACTACTGAAGACATTTAGTAATCCAACTTCTAAAGTTCACTGATAAATAAAGGATCCTAAAGGCATCCAGAGAAAAGAAAGAATAACCTATGAAGGGGCTGTGATATATCTTGCAGCAGATTTCTCGGTGGAAACCTTATAGGTCGGGAGAGAGTGGTATGATATTTAAAGTGCTGAAGGAAAAAAAATTTTTTATTCTGAAATCTAATACTTAGTGAAAATATACTTCAGAGGTGAAGGAGAAATAAAGACTTTCCCAGACAAACAAAAGCTGAGGTATTTTTTCAACACCAGACCTGTCGTACAAGAAATCCTAAAGGTAGTTCTTAAATCTGAAAGAAAAGGTTGTCAATGAGCAATAAGAAATCATCTGACATATACACCACGGAATACTATGCAGCCATTAAAAAGGATGACTTCATGTCCTTTGTAGGGACATGGATGAAGCTAGAAACCATCATTCTGAACAAACTGTCACAAGGACAGAAAACCAAACACCGCATGTTCTTACTCATAGGTGGGAATTGAACAATGAGAACACTTGGACACAGGGCAGGGAACATCACACACCAGGGCCTGTTGTGGTGTAGGGGAATGGGGGAGGGATAGCATTAGGAGAAATACCTAATGTAAATGATTAGTTAATGGATGCAGCAAACCAACTGTGTATATATATATATATATATACACACATATATATATACACACATATATATATATACACATATATATATGTAACAAACCTGCATGCTGTGCACATGTACCCTAGAACTGATCGTTAAAACTTAAAAAAAAATCATCTGAAGTTACAAAATTAACTGGTAAGTGTACAGACAAATACAGAATATTATAACACTGTAATTGTGGTGGTTAACTATTCGTATCTTGAAAGGCTGAAAGATAAACCTATCAAAAATAATAACTACAACAACTTTTTAAGACATAGACAATTTAATAAGACATGAAAAGAAACAGCAAAAAGCTAATAAGTTAGGGGATGCAGACAAAGTAAAGAGTTTTTATTAGTTTTCTCTTTGCTCATTTATTAATTTGTTTTTACAATCATACTTGTTGCCAGTTTAAAATAATGGGTTATAAAATGATGTTGGTAAGCCCTTGGTAACATTAAATCAAAATATCTACAACAGATACACAAAATAAAAAGGAAGAAATAAAAAGGAAGAAATTGAAATGTAATACCCAATAAAATTATTTTTACATATAAGAAGATAGAAAGGAAAGAAGGGAGGAAGGAAGGGAAGAAGGAAGGGAGGGAGAGAGGGAGGACCACAAAACTACCAGAGAACAAATAACAAAATGGCAGGATTAAGTCTGTACTTATTAATAATAACATTGAATTTAAATGGCCTAAACTCTCCAGTCAAAATACATAGATTGGGTGAATAGATTTAAAAAACAAGACCAAATAATATGTTGCCTACAAGAAATACACTTCACCTATAAAGACACACATAGACCGTAAATAAAGGCATGGAAAAAGATATTTCATGCAAAGGAAACCAGAAAAGAGCAGAAATAGCTATACTTGTATCAGATAAAATAGATTCAAGCCAAAAGCTATAAAAAGAGACAAAGAAGTTTATCATGTAATGATAAACAATTCAGCAAGAGGATGTAACAATGTATATATATGTGTGCCCAGTACAGGAGCACCTAGATACATAATGTAAATATTATTAGAGATAGAGAGATAGACTCCGATAGAATAATAGTTGAAACTTCAACATCCAACTTGCAGTATTGAGCAGATCATCCAGACAAAATCAACAAAGAAACTTTGAACCTGACCTGCACTATAGACCAAATGGTCCTAATAGATATTTACAGAACATTTCATTCAACAGACTGAGGATCTGTATCCCTCTTCTCAGCACATGGATTATTCTCAAGGATAACTCATATGTTAGGCCACAAACAAGTCTTAAAACATTCAGGCCTGGCGTGGCTCACACCTGTAATCCCAGCACTTGGGATTACAGCACTTGGGAAGCTGAGGCGGGAAGATCACGAGGTCAAGAAATCAAGACCATTCTGGCCAACATGATGAAACCCTGTCTCTACTAAAAGTATAAAAATTAGCTGGGCATGGTGGCACGTGCCTGTAGTCCCAGCTACTTGGGAGGCTGAGGGAGGAGAATCGCTTGAATCCAGGAGGCGGAGGTTACAGTGAGTCGAGATCGCACCACTGCACTCCAGCCTGGTGACAGAGCAAGACTCTGTCTCAAAAAACAAAACAAAACAAAATTCAAAAACATTAAAATCATATCAAGTCTCTTCTCCGATCATAATAGAATAACATAGAAAGGAAATAATGAAATAACATATTAATAAAATTAAAACAATTGAACTCATGGAGATAGAGAGCTAAATGATGGTTACCAGAGATTGAGAAGGGTACTGAAGTAAGGGATGGGGAATGGGGATGAATAATGGGTAGAAAAATATAGTCAGATACAATGAATAAGATCTAGATTTGACAGAACAGCAGAGTGACTGCATTCAGCAATAGTTTATTGTACATTTTAGAATTACTGGGGGAGTACAGTTGGAATGTACATTAACACAAGGAAATGATGAATGCTTGAGGTGATGGAAACCCCATTTATCCTGATGTGATTATTACACATTGTATGCCTGTATCAAAATATCTCATGTATCCCATATATATAATTAGTATATACCCATAAAATTCAAAGATTTTTTTAAACAGCATCTTTGCTATCTGCCTAAGCTAGGGCACATTTTTTCCAACCCCTATTGTGAGAATGTAGCAGTGTGAAGGTTGCCACATCCTGCAGGTGATCTCAGTGCCAAATTCCTGCCACCTATGGATAGAACCAACATCTCAAATTCTGTTAACATGTAGTGTTCAAACCCAGACCACTTACACTTGAATTTCTTATAATGATTACACACTCCCTTACCCACCCCAGGTCCAGAATTTACAACAACTCTCTATGAAAAAATATTTTGTATAAATACTTAATCCTGTGTTATACACTGATATCCTTGCCAATTCCTTCTGTGGTCAGAATGTATCCTAGAGCGGAATTAAGGAGGACAACTAAAAACGTAAAGTTATGAAGAATTTCTCTGTAAAACCATAAACTACTTAAATTCGTTCAAATTCATACAATATAATTAAGGATTTGAACATGCACATGTCAGTTTTTTGTATTCCAGAAGTTATATAAAGTTTCATTATAATAAACTGTGCAACATAGCATAACCAGCATAATAGAATATAACATAACGTGAAATGAAATGTTGTAATTATTAGGTACACAAGTATGTCTTCAGATCTCAGCTACATAGCATCCTTTTCATGTGAATTTGGACAAGTTATTTAACTTTACTAAATTTCTATTACCTCATATATACAATTAAAAATAATTATTTATAATTAATGCTGTTAGGATTAGATATAACATATTTACAAAATTTTCTGTCATCTATTAAGGATAATCTTTTAAAGACCTTTAATCATCCCCATAAATATTATGAGTCACAATATTTTAATGTTATTGTAATCCAGCTGATCTAATACTAATAAATATGAAAAGTCATATAAATATTAATATAAACATCAATCTATGAAAGATTAAAAAATAGACATCTCTAATTTATAGGTCAGTTTTTTCTGCTTAATTTTGTCTTTATAAAATCAAGTATTTTTACTGTAACATTTTAATTTGATAAACTTTATTTTTATATTTGATCTAAATCCCACAACATTCTTAACTGTATAGACACAAGAAATGAACAACAAACAATAAATGACTGTGTTGTTTAAAAAAAGTGAAGAAGTTTATATTTGTGAAGTTTACATTTCAGGATACCAGCATTTTTGTTTCCAGCAACCCTACCCATTTCCTGTGGGGAAAAAAAGGTCAAATTTTGCAATCCCAACTCTACATTTTAAAAGCCTAAATTGTTTGACTATATTGCGAAATGACAGCATGTAGAAGGAAATGAAAGTTGATTAAATGGAAAATTTTTAAAGTTCAGGGTTTTTTTTAAGGTGCCAAATAAATGTTTACTTCAGCATTTTTTTCCTTTCCAAATCTTCACTGTTTTCCCGACTCTTCGTGGGCATTAGAGGCCATTAGAGGCCATTGTGTTCCAAGGTAGTCAAGCAGAAGGAAAGTGTATTCTTCTATGCTCTAGCCACCAAAAATCTATCAGATTTTACTTCTTACTTTTCTTGAATCGATCTTCCCCTCCCATAAGTAGAAGTGGACACTTGAATTTTGAATTTGCATCATTGTAACACTTACGGAGAGGAAAATTGTGGTAAGGAAAATCCAGGCTATTGACTAAAAAATAAAATTACTGTCTCCATATTCTTGAATCTTTTCCTGTTTGACTCTTGGGCATAGAACACAGATTGAAACCATCTTTGCAAAAATTGTGGCAGTGAGAAAAATCTGACCTAACTGACTCCATCTTGCTTTAAACCTCCAAGCTGCCCTTGTTCATTCCCGAGCATAGGCTGAGCTAACTATGGGACGAATTTAGTTTACAGTTTAACTTTCAAATAAATATAGTAACAGCACCTTCCTGAAACAAACCCCCTCCTTTTTTGGGGACCAGACTGCCTTTGTAAAGCTAACAAATTAGCCACAAGATTTGAAATTATGGCTCAGGAGTCATGCAGCCAGACATCATAAGATTCCTAACATCCCTTATTATTCCTATGTATAACATTACTATTGTAAAACCTAAAACTGGTGTTTGAGATACTTTTCAGACCCTGCAGTCTGATGGACCAGCTGGTACCATCCACATCTGTAAACTGGCTCCACTAGATCTGCCGTCCCACCCAGGGACTGAAGGCAGCAAAAACTCACTTTAACTTCCTATCTTTTCATTGCTGACTCCCTAGCCCCATATCTGTCAAATCACCCTTAAAAAAGCCCTAATCTGCAAATTTTTGGGGAGATGGATTTGATTAATAAATTCATGTCTTTTGCTTAGCTTGCCGTATATTTATTAAACCCTTTCTCTATTGCAATTCTGCTGTCTTGGTAAATCGGCTCTATCTGGGCAGTGAGCAAGAAGAACCCATCAGGTGATTACAGGGTCGTTATAGTTTAAAAATAAGAAAAATTGATCTCAATTATATTATGAGGATGAAAATATAGTAAGAATACATACATAATAGTGTAGCAAATTATTTTCAGATAAGATGAAATATGTATTACAAAACCACAGAGCATGTAAATTTTAAAACAGCTTGGAAATATGAAGCACATATTATTTCAATGGAAGCATTTATTGAATTACATTCATGTTTCCTCTCAAATAATAAAAAAGAGCAAAATGACTACACTAAGCCTATAACATTGTGTACCATAAAAAATCATTAGTTAATATTTAAGGAATCAAAAGTAAAAGCTAAAATTCTGTTCTTTTATGTAGGCTCTATGACCTATTTTTTAAAAGTCCATCATCAGTGTCACCCTTTCCTTTGCCTCATCATTTGGGAAGAAAACCTCTCTACAGAACTCCTCTCCATCTTTGTCATTTGAGTACACACTCTTCTTCATTACTTTCAATTTCTTGAGCAGAAATGTATTAAAGCCACCTGAGCCTGTGTTTTTGATAGATAGTTTCCCAGTGAATCTGAGTATTTGTTGATTTAAAGAGGCCTCTATCAGGTCACCTAGTTTATCTCTCTTCACATAGCTATTTATTTTATGATATTTTCCCTTAATAATTTATAAAATAAAATTAGTTTTATTTTGCAACTCTCTTTTGTCACGGATTTCCCCTACTTGTTTAAACATATGTTTTGTGTGACTACATTTTTATTTAATGTCAATATGCTTTTGTTCTATTACACACCACAATAAAAATAATAAATTGTATCAGACATCGATAGTTATTTAACAACCACTATAATTCATTAATTCTTATAATCCAAAATTTGATCCTTTTCACCTAAGTAGTCTTTTTCTTTATTTCACTAAGAATCATATTTAAAAACTGCAAACATGAACATATAGTACTAAAAGAAAAATGTGTCTTTGTGATTTGTAACCTACACAACATTTTTATATAACATATTTGGAAGTATTATTTAATAATTAAAAACAATTATTAAAATATCCAGAAATAGAATACTTATTACAGTATAAGTTACTATAGTATATGTTTATAAGGCAATTTACAAGATTTCAAAACAAGCTTCCTGTTCCAATAATATTGCAGTAAACATTAGAAAATGATACTTTGGAAATCATAAACAGAAAATTTTTAGAAGAAATTTCTGAATAATTAGGCTTAGAGATAATATGTTGAAAGGAGGAGGAAAGATGGATTGATTAAAAGAGTTAGTGTCATTTCTGAATAAGTAGGCTTAGAGATAATATGTAGAAAGGAGGGGGAAGATGGATAGAGTAAAACAGTTAGAAAGAGAAGGAGGAAAAGAGAAAAACAGAATAGAAGGCTAGTAGGTGATAATACCCACATCCAAATTGATGTTAGGGGTAAAAAAAGAACAAGAAAAGAGTGAGCAAGCTGGTTAAGCATGTGTTTACATATTTTGTGTTCATTTTGTCCTGTACATTCTTCTTTTTGTGTGTGACACAGGGAAAATATATTTAAGGATCAAGGGGTCCTATACCTAGAAGAACAAATTAATTAGTTGCTTTTAGGATCTCTGCTTCTCATTTCTGTGACCTTTTTTCCTCCTTTAAATTCAGTCTCAATCATTGAACTAAGCCATGTTTTAAAAAATCACAGCAAGGGTTTCTGACAATGTGTCATTATTTACCTGAGAGTTTGAATTTTTAAATATGACAGTAATTTTCACAGTCTTAGGAGATATTAAAATAAATGTCATATTCCCTATCCTTGAAAGCTTGTAATTTACTAAACGTGGAAGACCAAAAGATGATTCAAAAATGTCTAAAGTAAGGCATAACACTAAGGAATGGATTCTAAGCCCAGACAAATAGAGATTTCAGCAGGACTATCAACTCCAATCACAACAAATTCTCCTCCAAAACAAAAATGTATACCTGGGATAAGCTGCAATAAAATTTGGGGACTATTGGATGTATCTTTAAACCTTAGAAGAAATTCACAGACCAGGACAATTATGGAGTGATATATTAGGGAGTGATGACTATTTTAGCTTGATAACAGAGGCTATTTAAATTTGTTCTTATGAAGTAGTGTTCTTTAGCATGTTTCTTGAGAGAATCATTTTAAAATTTCTTTTGGATTCCTTTCTTTCTTGGCAGTTGGTTCAGAAAACCGCACCTGTAGCAACCTGCCACTTGGAAAGCAGCTTCAGTTTAGGAAACGGGTTCTCATCTAGGTCATTTGTACCTGTGTATTCTAGGAAAATCAGCACTTGTCACTCATTTATACTTCAGCTCAGTTCTGCAGGGGCCGTCATTCAAGTTTGGTGATAGCTGCAATGGGTGATTTTGTCCACAGTCTTCACTTATGGACTTACAAGTTGCCCACAGCCATTGCAGACAAATAGAGCTCTATTCTGAAATAAACAGCTAACTACAATGAACTTTGAAACTTATTATATAGACTTCTAAATTGACTTAATCTATTAAAATTAAATATGTTCACATATCTGAAAAATTTAGTCTTCTATTTTGGTAGAGGAAGCTAGTGAAACTCCAAGAGACAGAAATGAGGTAAAACAGATAAAAGGCAGTTCAGTCAATTGCAAAATACTAATTTGAGTCAAGAAAATATCCAAGTATGTAGGTTCAGGTAATTAACTGATAATTTAATTAAATAACAAACAATTATTTTCTTTACATTTTGGTTTAATTAAATGCAAATCAAGATTATCCTCAGATACTCATGTAAACCCATAGAAAAGGCAAATGTTACTTAAAAGAAGCATTTTTGATACATAGCAGCTAATTGTTTTCCTAAAATACCATGTTAGTGGAAATTTACTATATAATCTCACTGATATATTCTGACAACATTGAAAAATTACATCCATACTACTTTATAGTAGCTTATTTTTTGCTAAGCACAAGTTTACAGAATAGTCAGATTAGTTATGTATATATTTTATATATATATAATTCGTACAAATAAAAGATATATCAAATATATATCTAAACAGTTACATTACCTTTTGTTAATGCTATTGGATTGAAATTCTAAATCTGAATATCATTACTAAACCCTATGTACGATATTGGAGTTTGACATTCAATCAAACTTCAACATTCATATAAAGAAAACAAAAATCTTCATATGGTTTTCCTGTGTCCCCACCCAAATCTCGTCTTGAATTATAGCTCCCATAATCCCCAGGTGTGGTGGGAGGGACACCCGTGGGAGGTAATTGAATCATGGGGGCAGTTTCCCTCATGCTAGTCTCATGCTAGTGAGTAAGATCTCACAATATCTAATGGTTTTTATAAGGGGCTTCTGCCTTGGCTTGGTTCTCTTTCTTTCTCTCTCCTGCCACCCTGTAAAGATATGCCTTTTGCCATGATTGTAAGTTCCCTGAGGCCTCCCCAAACATGTAAAACTGTGAGTCAATTAAACCTCTTTCTTTTGTAAATTCCCCAGACTCAGGTATTTCATCATAGCAGCGTGAGAAGAGACTAATACAAATGTCTTAACTAATTACCAGCTGATTTACCATAAAACCCCAAGCTAGCATGACTATTAATATGTAGCAATTACCAGTTTTCTGAGTTTTGCAGTTTGCACTTAACATTGCATTGCCATTGAAGAAACTAAACTATTAAAGAAACGAAAGAAGAGAGAATGCCTGGCTTCAAAGGTCAAAGGATTTAAAATCAAGAATGTTTAAAAGAAATGGAAAACTATAGCTTTCTAGATTTTGCCTTTTGACTCAACATGAACTGGCAAGAATTTAATTACATTGCTTTCTTCCCAGAACATTGAAAAGCCAATTGTACAGTTCTACTCCATATCTCGAATCTTTGCTTCACTGCCTTTCAAAGAATGAGAGTTATGATAGTAAAATGATACCAAGGGGTTACAATATATATTCATTTCCATATGGTTATTTAAGTGGCAGAAATCCTATCTACAAAGTTTAAAAATGGCAGGATATCTCACCACTAGAGAATCTAATAATATTCCAGTAGACGTCTGGAAGAATAGTTAGACAGGGTTAATTATGTAGAAATTGAAAGATCTATTATTGGTTCATTTGGAATTATTCTCAAGCAGAGGAACAAAACTGAATGTTAATAAAAGGAAACAAAAATTATTACAAAGTATATAATAAGAATTTTTTTCATTTTTAGAAAATCATATGGTCAAAGAATACTTTTAAAATATGAGATTTCTCCAAAACTCTCGCTAATAAATAACTTAAAGAATATACAACCTGACACGATATTCATGAAAAACATAGGGATTCACAGAATGACAAAACTTTCCAAATGGAGTGAAAGCAGTAGTATATTTAATCTGCCAACCCATTGCTGTAGCAAGATTTTGTTGTTGTTATTGTTGAATAAATTATTTTAATTATTTTTTCCACTTTTATTTTAGGTTCAGGGAGTATATGTGCAGGTTTGTTACATGAGGAAACTGTGTTGCTCAGGCTTAGTGTATGAAAGATCCCATCACAAAGGTGGTGAGCACAGTAGCCAATAATCAGCCTTCCACTAAACAGTTTCTTCAGAGCCCAAGAAAGTATTAACAGAGTAAACAGACAATCTACGGAGAAAACATTTGCAAACTACACTTCTAACAAAGGCCTAATATCCCCAGTCTATAAGAATTTTTTTTTTTTTTTTTTTTTTTTTTTTGGAGATGGAGTCTCGCTCTGTCACCCAGGCTGGAGTGCAGTGGCACAATCTCAGCTCACTACAAGCTCCGCCTCCTGGGCTCACGCCATTCTCCTGCCTCAGCCTCCCGAGTAGCTGGGACTACAGGCGCCCGCCACCATGTCCGGATAATTTTTTGTATTTTTAGTAGAGTCCGGGTTTCACCATGTTAGCCTGGATGGTCTCGATCTCCTGACCTCGTGATCTGCCCGCCTCGGGCTCCCAAAGTGCTGGGATTACAGGCGTGAGCCACCGCGCCCGGCCAAAGAATTTTTTAGACAGACACCAGAAAGATGATCTCTCGTCTGTATCTCCATGCCCCTGGAGTAGATTCCTTTCAAGAAACCCATACGATTTCCGCACAAGTCTCACTTACAAATATCTTAATGCTGTGTTAAATTTTATGTTCTTGGAACTTCTTCCAACCAGCATTTGATTTGCCTTGAATACTCAAATTCTTTTTCAAAGGAAACGTAATTTACTGTACAATATATTCCTAGAATTCTTTAACCTCCCAGTTCAAGAACAGACCTGATTTAAACAGTTATTTATTGGTCCGTTATTTGTAACTGGCCACTTTTCCATAAAACAATGAGATATACAATGACCACATGCTCACTTTAAGTCCCCATACATAATCCATCCATGCATATACGAATACACGCATGTATATGTTTATATGTTAATAAATAAATGAAACAATACCTGGAGGCTAGTTCTGTAGAATTTAAACATTTATTTACTTATTGACCAAATATTTTAGTCCTCTATGTAAGCAAGGCATAATGTCAAAAGTTGATAACAATAAAATTTATAAATTTCTCACCTGGAAGAAAGTGCATTTCAATGAGTAGATACTATGTCTGTGAGGGAAAAGGCTTTGTGGGTGCTAACACAATCTCCAAAAATGTGGCTAAGATAGCAAAGAAGAAGAAGGACTAGAAATGTCATAGGAAGATCAGGAGCAGTTCCACTGGGTAACTCCAGAAAGCAGTCACATTGTTGTCTATGTATGACACACCCACCACTTGTGCAGTGTAAATCCGATATGGTCACACACAGCAGCCCTGAGGAGTATATCAAAGGACCACGAAGACAAATGGGGATATCTAAAGGTGAAGTCCACCTGAGGAAGAAGCATAGAATCTGGAATTAGATACACCTTTTTCTAAATCTTGGCAATAGTACTTACTGACTATATGAAACCTAATATGGTAATTAACACTTCAAGAATTCTTACCTGTAAAGTAGGTATGCAATAAAACCTCCCTCACGGTAGCTTTGGGGATAGTATAAATTAACTAAGAGCGTTCTAAGTAGGGCTGCTCCCGTCAATCTACAGAAGATGAAGGCAACAACCACTTTGATATTGTAATACTTCAAGAAGAGGAGTCCACTGGTTGTCGGAATTTTAGATATTTGACTTTCACTTATTTTTCCTATCAATAATTCATAATATTACAGCTACCTTTTTCTCTGTTCTCTAAATCTCTCCATCAATTATTTTAAAAATATATTCCAAATTAGTTAAGTAAGGCAATTCACTTTAAAAAAAATGAGTTTACAAAAAAAGTTTGTTAATTCAAGCCAGTGAATCTAAATTTAGCCTTCTAGTAAATTTGGATTTTTATTTAATTACTTTATGGTGTGTAGACTTGTAATTAGTAACAGCTGTGAATTTTCCCTTTGTAAATGTGGGGAGGATAAGTTATCGAATTAATCACATTTGGACAAATATCAAGTTTTTAAAAGAGGAAAGATCTGGGTAGATTCTTGGCAACATTTAGGGAAATTTTATTAAAAGTTACAAATATATTTTAGCTAACCTTGTTTTAAAGGCAAAATATGAAGAAATATCTTTCCTCCCAACCCCAAGTTAATTATGTCATTCAACTCTTTACCTCCTAAGGAGATTCTTCATTCTCTGGAACTATTCTAAACATGTATTTTATCACCTCTGTATGTCTTTAGATGCATGCTCACTCTTGCAAGGGATACTTTAATCAGATAATCTATTGTCTTCAGAGAGCTGGGATTTCAGATGAGCCCTGGAAAATCATCTTATCATTAGCCTATAAGCAATTTTGAAAATGGAAAGTCGAGCATATTTACTACACCTGGTGAGTCTCTAATTACAATAGTCTATATTCATCATTTACACACATTTGTCATTTTAATTAATTACTCAGGGCCTAATGAAATCCCTTTTCTGCATTATCAAATTCCCATTGATTTTAAAGAGGTATAGTTTTTTGCTGTAAAGTAGCCGACTTTTGAAATCAGTGGTTTTTATACAAACAAGGACTATTCTAGAAAATGTATTCCCTATTTGGGATTCAGGTTTTTGCTATTTATAATCATTTTGCCTTTTTTATGACTGTGAATATAAAGAATCTATTTTGAGTATTTTAGAAGCTAATTTTTAAAATTCTGTCTTCAGTCACAATTCCCATGTTTAACATCATTATAAGTACTCAAAAGGTATTATTATAATATATTATTAATAATTGCTTTAAGTACATATTAAAGGCTTATTTGGTAAGTACCATATTTGCCTGTGGGCAAATTTATTCACAGCAATATCAAGATTAATGCTCAAATACAGTACAAACATTCTCAATTATTTATACAATGCCTTTTCTCTTGAATTTCATTTTTTCAGTTTCATTGTAAAGTACGTTCCTGGTTTTTAATGTATTCAGTAACTTTAAAACAGAGGTTTAACCAAATCATGGAAGAAGTCATTCACAACCACCTGACAGAATTCCTCAGGATTTGAATAAAATGAAATTCTGGAGGGAAAAACCTGAATCTTTACTGGCCTCAATTAACTAAATCAGTAGCCGACGCTAAAATCAAATAGATTTAAATTGATTAAACGTGTGCGTCCCTCATGCATTACTGTTTTTTCAGCAAGCCATGCATGATTTCTAATGGTAATTGTGTTTGTTTTGTACTTAAACTATAGCAAGTGCTCTTCTAAGTGCTTTATGTGGAAAAACTGAAGTTTTGACCTGAGTATTTCTCCCAAAGTTCATGTGTTGGATACTGAATCCCCAGTGTAACAGTGTTGAGACGTGGGACCTTTAAGAGGTGATGAGGTCATGCAGACTCTGCCCCCCGTGAATGACACTGTTTTCACAAGAGCAGGTTAGTTATAAAAGTGAGTTTGGCTCCTCTTGCTCTCTCTCCTGTGTTCTCTTGCATGTGGTACCTTTCACCAAACACCAAATGGACTAAGACAACTACTTAATCATCACAACAAACTTATTGAGGAACCCTATTTTTACCAGCATTTATAAAATGAGAAAACTGAAACACAGAGGGATATGCAATCGCCGAAATTCACACGGTAAGTGGCGCAGATTTGATTTGACCTCAGGGTCTATACAGTAAATTATCACTTAAGAGGTAGATAGATTCTTGCAAACTGTGACTTTAAACAGCAAAAGGACTATAATGAAACCAATTTTCCCTTAGGCTAGTTGAAACAAACTAGAGTTAAATTCTTATGGCCCATTTCCGGTCACAAAAGCATCACCGAGCTTCTAAATAATAACCCTAAACACTTCTAATATAAAAAATTGTATCATGAGTGGCATGAGGTCAGACATAACGAAGTTCATGCACCTTTATGTCTTTCCACAATGTTAGACTTTGATGCTATTTCAATCATGTAAGTCCCAAGCTACAAGGCACTCCCAGGGGGGCGGTTCTCCACCGTACTTCCCCTTCCGTCTGTAGTCGGCGGCTCTCCATCCTACTTCCGTTCACTCTGTAGTCGGAGCCACAGGCACACAGGCTGAAGCCACTCCACACGTCAGTCAATATAGCAAACCATACATAGTAGTGTACTTAATATAAAAATGTTACAAATTAAACATTTCACAACAAAGTAACGTTTAACATTGAGAGAAAGGGGATAAGAAAAAGGGTTATCAGTCCAGGGAGAGACGTGGACAAAATGAATAGCCTGTGCTGGTCTGGATGGTCCATCAGTCAAAAGTCTTTGATGTGGGCACAACCTTCAGCAGCAGATGCTGGGTGCTTATCGCAAATGACAGTGAGACATTGTCTGTTAAGATAGAGGTTCAAGCTGCTGAAGTCTTGCTCTTTTTATGGCCACAGAGCCCTCTGGTGAGGACTCATAGCGGAGGAGTATGCCTGGTTATGTCCTTATCTGGTTGGATGCAGTCTTTATCAACGAGATGACCCATCTTGTCCCTGTTGGTATGATGCCTTTTGAAATGTAAGATGGTGTCATCTTCTAAGTTGGAGTTACTTATGTCTGAGGTGCTCTAAACAATCCACCTCATGATTTTAGTAATCACAATGCAAACAATATTTGAGGAAGGGGTTACAAAAATAAAAAATTACAAGTGGCCTTAGTAATTTATTTTCTTTTGGCAGCTTGTTTACAAACTTTGTTTTACAAAGGCTGGCAATGCAGGTTTTCAGTTTATAGCTGGCAAAGAAGATGACTGCAATGAAGATAACAAAGTTCTATAAATGTTTTCAAAGATTTTAGACCAATTCTGGAATCCAGTTTTTTAATATGTTTATTAGATTGCAAGCTAACCATGAGCTGTTACAAAAAGTGTGGCTAAAGGTCTTTTTGATCGTTTGCAAGAAGGAACATCTTCAGCATAAGCCATCTAGGTATTTTTCATATGTGATTTTATGTGTTTAATATTGCTATTCTATGTGTTACTGTCTCAGTGGTGCATTTTAATTGTGCTAATTCTATATGGAATTTATCATGAGCCTGTTCAAGTTCCTTTGAGTTTTCTTGTTTGTCTTTGTCTGTGTGGTATCTTCCCAAGGTGCTTCTTATGTTGGAGTGCCACAATGATGAATAAAAACCTCTACTTTTTGTTTCTTCCACATAGTGATTAGTTTTGAAGTGTTTGTGAGGGTGATGTTTATGACATACATCAGTTTGACACATTCTAATTGCAAGTGTATGTTGTGGTGCTTTTGACTTGTGTGGTTATAATCAGGTTATAATTTTTCTGTGAGCACACTATCCGAGTGAAGTTTCTTAAGACTAGAGCCATTCTGGGTATTTTTGTAATGCTGATAGGTAAGTAATCTAGTTTAGGTACTATGTCCTGAAAGATACAGTATATAGTGTTTGACTGTTGGAATATTAACTGTCTTTAGATAAAATAACCATCAATAAATAGTGGCTTTTCTAAGGAAGTTAGTTGGAAATTATGTCTTTTATTTGTCTGTGGATTTGCCATTGTGCCAATATGCCAATAGTGAGTCTTCTCCTCTTAATTCACAAAAGTTGAATATACATTGCCCTGAATCATCACATCCTAATGGTTTGGATGTATCCATTGAAATATAGCTACTTTGTCCCAATTTTCTATTAATGATTTTCCGATTGTGTTGTGTTTCTTATATTGTTCCAAGTCTGAGTTACTAAAGTACTTATCCTAGTCCACTGTGTTTGCCCTAGTTTTTCCACCGTAAGGTTTCTTAATGTAAATATGTTGACTTTTAGATGTCTACCTTGTGATCAATATTGTGATTGAATTCCTCTTGATAGTCTGTAAGAACATTGGTATGAGTTATCATTGATTTATTTCATTAAGTGCCTGTAAAATTGATGACAGTATAGATGTGGTAGTTGACATGTAGGAATTAAGTTTATGTTTAAAATTAAATATGTCTGTTTTAACTTCCTGAATTTCTGCTTTTTGTGTTTCTGCAATGACTAAGTTTGAAATAATTCCAATTGTTGAAAATATTTATAGCATATTTCTAAATGATCTTTTTCTAGTGGTGGTTAAGTTTGGTAAAATGAACTGTATGTTTTATCCTTGTCCCTCAAATTGTAGACATTGTGGTTAGATATTTGTGACTTTAAATTGTTAGTTTTCAGCCAGGCACGGTGGCTCACGCCTGTAATCCCAGCACTTTAGGAGGCCAAGGCGGGTGGATCACCTGAGGTCAGGGGTTCGAGACCAGCCTGGCTAACATGGTGAAACCCCGTCTCTACTAAAAATACAAAATTAGCTGTGCATGGTGGTATGCACCTGTAATCCCAGCTACTTGGGAGGCTGAGGCAGGAGAATTGCGTGAACCCAGGAGGAGGAGGTTACAGTGAGTTGAGATCACACCATTGTACTCCAGCCTGGGTAACAAAGTGAGACTGTGTCTCCCAAAAAATAATAATAATAATAAAAATTAATTTTTGAAAAATATTTTGACTCTCCTAGGTGTTGACTTGTAAATTAATCTTAAGAGTTAATTAGGATGGGTTCAAATAAATTTGATTTTAGTAATTTAGGTGGAGGTTTTATTGTCCCCTTGGTCCACTGTGGTTTCTAGTGGCATGTCTTTTAGCGACACATGTCATTTCAGCATCCTGTCTCAATTATGCATAGTTCCGTGTCCCAAGGTTTAACATAGCTTTTCCAAAAGAGCTGACTTTAGATATAAGTTTACATAAATGGGAGTCTAGTCTGGTTATATTTTTGTAAATAGGGTGTTGGGCCGACCATGTAACCTTATTCTATGATTCGTGGGATGGCTGGATAATAGAGAAAAAGTAATTTAACATACATGGATCTATTTTTGTGAATTTTCCCACATTTATTTTGGTTCCTACTGTTTCCCACCAGTCAGTTAATTGAGACTGTATGTTGTGTCTATCTACATCTTCAAAATTTCAGTGGGCACAATAGAATAATAATTTGATCTCATATTTGGTTTTATAGGTAAATTTGTCTGATATGATCATGTTTCTTGGATCATCTTGTGTAAAGAATGTGCTAATAATCTCTGTTGTTTTGTATGTGGGTGTAAATGGTCCAAGTACTAGTGGTGAGTTAGATAATAGCAGATTGTAGCTATCTGGTCTGTGAGTATATGTAAATATTAATTATCCCATTTTATTTGTTGTCCTTTATCAAAAATACTTATCTCCAGTGGTATCCAGGACCATGATGGGTTTCTGGAAGATGTTGACATTCAGGAATCAGTAGATTTAGTAGGGATTTTGTGTAATTGTGACTCTTCTCTTTTCCCTGTAGTCTAATATGTATTTCGTGTCTGTTGGCCAGAATGCAGTATGAGGGATAGTCTTGTAAATTAGTCTAGTACTCACCTCGTAAGGTATAATATTTGCATCATATTCTTCCTCATGTTTTATGACCATTAAAGTCAGTTGATTAAGATGAGACTGAGGGTTGCTCTTATGGAGTCTGTCCTTTTGATTTAAGTGAAGACATACCAGGTTAAGAGTTTGTTGGAATATACTCATTTGGTCTGAGGTTTTTAATTCTCTTTTTATAGTTCTTTAAGTCTCTCTAGATTTCCTGCCATGGGATTATAGGTAGGGGGAAATTGCACTGTATTGTATCTCATTGATCTGTCAATGCTTTTGTAGCCCTTGATGCAAAATTATTTCCCTGATCACTTTCTATTATTTTAGGTGTTTTGTAGTGAGCCACCCAGTTTTCTAAGGCTGAGATGGTATATTTGTCAGATGGATGTCTACCTACTATTGCTATGACAATCCATGTTCATAGACATTCACAATTGCTACTGCATATTTTTATTGGTAGTGGTGCTTTAATGGTCCTGTAAATTCTGTTGGCAAAAGGCATTGGGTTTGTATGTATCTTTTAGTTTAGTATTTCTATATTCATCTGGGTAGTTTTACATTGCTCACAATTAGCTATAGGCTTTTTAACTTGGTGCCATATCACCTTTTGATTTGTCCGATAGCCACTTGTACAGTCAGTCTATGCCCAATTGTTCTTTTGCTTACATAATTGTAGGACTATTTGAGTACAAGCTGCTTCGGGTATCTGTTTAAAGTCATCTCCCTGTTTTATTAAAGCTACTAGGGGTACTTCTAGTATCTCCCATTCATTGATTGTAGAGATGGTAATGAATGTCTCCATGAGTTGTCTGAATTTCCCTGTAGTTTTAATTTAGGTATGTTTTGTTTGTCAGTGGTTACCTTCCTTGTTAATGCATCTACCTATTATATTTTGTCATCTCTAAATAATCTTTTTGGTGTGCTGATACATGTTTCACAAATAACTTAATTCTGTTTGATAATTCAGATATTTCCTCCCAGTAACATTTGTACCATATGTCTTTACTATTAATGTTGAAATTATTTTGTTTCCATTTATGTGACCATAGGGTTATGCCACTTGCAACTACCCATGAATCTATAAAACGTAAATTTTCTTTTGATTTTCTGATACTGAGTGTCTGACTTGGAACAACTGCAATCAGTTCTGTATGCTATGCAGAGAGTGATTTGCCTGATGTCTTTAGGATTTTTTGTTCCTTGGGTCTGAGTGCTGCTGCTGTCTGTTGGGTCTGGCCTGGGGTCACGGCAGCTGATCCATCTATAAACAAGGTATTATTCTAGACATTAGACTAGACTGGGCCCATCTACCTGGATTGGCATGGATTGTTCTTGTCCTCAGAATAAATTCTGGCAAGTCTATTTCAGTCTTGTGAATCTCCTTGGTGAGGAGGCCTGGTTGAGCCTTAAAGCCTGGATGTACCATTACCATGTGAGCAGCTTTGGATCAATTTGGATACCTGTCAATTCTTCAGAACTCAATTTTATGCAGTGAATACAGACTTATGGCATCTTACTGTAATGCTGTTGCCAGTCAGAGGCTCAGTATTTTCGAGGCTTCCTATGTAAGCCACATGTGTTTTTCAAATGGGCTGTATTTGTCATTAGAGTATGGAAATTTTATTGTCCAAAATTCGACAAGTAGGATGGATTTAGTATCTGGTTTATCTGTCCATATTGACCATGTTCCATATTTATCACTCATTAGAATTTGCAACCTAATTTGAGAATCTGGAGATGGATAATGCACTATCTGGCACATAGCGATGTACCTTTGAGTATTTCAAGTGCTAGTTTTTGTTCTTGTCCAAATGTGAAGTACTGGAATTCTCTAGTTATGTTATCTGTTGGTTTCAGGATGATGTTTAAGTAAGGCATATGCTGTCTCCAGTATCCAGATAAACCTATTAGTCTTTGTCCTTCCTGTTTTTTGATGCTTTGAGGGCTTTTCTTTTATCTATCACTGTGGTTGGGATTTTTCTCCCTTCTCGTCAACATTGTACTCCTGAAAACTTACAGTTGGTGTCTGGGCCTGTGGTTTTATCTATATTAATAGTTCATCCCAGTGATCTTAAGTGTGTTATTAAGGGAGGTTTTTTAAAAAGTTTTTCCTGGTCCTCGTTTATCATTATAATGTCATCTATGTATGATACTATTAGAGATGTATATTTGGACTTGTCTATGTGTGATAATAAAATGGAAGAGCTGGCCAGGTGCAGTGGCTCACACCTGTAATCCCAGCACTTTGGGAGGCCAAGGCAGGTGGATCACGAGATCAAGAGATCGAGAGCATCCTGGCTAACACAGTGAAACACTGTCTCTACTAAAAATACAAAAAATTAGCCAGGCACAAGCGTGTAGTCCCAACTACTTGGGAGGCTGAGGCGGGAGAATTGCTTGAACCCAGGAGGCGGAGGTTGCAGTGAGCCAAGATCATGCCACTGCACTCCAGCCTGGGCGACAGAGAAAGACTCCCTCTCAAAAAAGAAAAAAAAAAAAAAAAAAAAAGAGCTATTCCTGAACTATTTAGATATCCCTGATGTAAACTTTTAAATTGATATTGTTTGCCTTCCCAAGTAAAGGTGGTATATTCTTGGCTTGGTCTATTGGTATGCAAAGAAAATGTCCAACAGATTTATAATTACATAGTATTTGCCATTATAGTTCGTGATCTTATTAATGACTTCTGCATCTGATAATACTTGGCATTTTAGGTGAGACTTTATTTAGATTTCTATAGTCAGTCCTTAATTGATAGCTCCCATTTGGTTTTAGAACAGGCCGTACTAAACTATTAAAGTTATTTGAAATTCCAGTTTTAGTATCTTCCTTGAGAAATTCTAGATTTTTGCTGTTATTTCTTTATGCCCTCCCTTTAATGATTAATGTTCAGTAGGGTATAGGCAGAGTTGTGGGTTTCATTTTAATTTGTGCTAGATTAGAGAATTTTAGTTCCTTTAACCTTTTAAATAGGCCACCACTGATTTCAAGGTATAGGTTTAGAGTTATAGGGAAGTATAAAAGCAGAGATTGGGAAGCCTTGAATTAATTTTCCTCCAAGTCCTTCTATATGGACATTTGTGTCAGAATGTCAGGAATTATATCTAAGAAGGCTTACTTGTGATATGGTTTCTATAGGAAATGTGTATACCTATTTGTCAATTTGTATAGCTAATTGCACATATGGTTTGTTATCCCTGGATTTGATTGTTATAGCTTGTACCCAAGGGGTTTCCAGTTTTTTTGATAAAAATTTTCTTGCAAAATTTCCTTATTATTACTCTTATTGTTTTTGAAATTGTGGGTTTGGTCCTGGACCTCAAGAATGTCTTTGCCCATACATTTTAGTATCTAGCCACTGGCCTTGGACAGCCTTGTTGCCAGTTTGGTCCTTTCGTCCTTGGTTACTAATTATTTTGCTTAGATTGACAATTGTTTTGTCTGGGTTGCCGATTCATCTGCCTTGGTTTATTTTGCCAAGATGGATTAGGTCCATTTTGCGTGAACTTTGGGACTTGTTTGAAAAAAAATATATATATATATATATATAATGGTGACTTCCTGAATTTATCTTTCGGTGTTTATATCAGGATTGTCATAAATATTACCTTCTGGGTTCCTAACTCTGCAGAAAGTTTAAAAGTTTCTAGTATAATATATCTTGTAGGGTTGTGTGTGCTTGAGAGAGCATTCGTGTAGGAGGCCTTCAGGTTTGGTGGTGCTCCTAATAGAAGTGCTCTTTTAATTTCATTTGTAGCTGGAATTTCAAGTGGAGTCACATATTGGTTATATCTATCATATACCATCCCTAGGATAGCTGATTTTTTTTTTTTGTATCCTTCTGTGCCTGTGTTAGGTCATTCCACTTGAATCTTTCTCCTAATTTTGTTGGGTCTAAATATGAGTGGGCAGATTTCCAGGCTAATTGATTTAATCCAAGAGGGATAGGATGCTTCTTGGGTAATTTGTTTTTAGTTCTAATGGTCGATGATTTAGTAATATGTTTTCAGCTAATGTAGGGATCTGATGCATTTTTGTGCTTGATAGTTCTGTGATGTTTGCTTCATAACCCCATAGACGGAGGAGCCAGTCTACATCTGTGGTCTGTCTTTAGCAAAAATCTGTTCTTATTGTTTGTAATTCTGCTCTGGCATATTCTGCTTCCTCACTGATGTCCTGAGGTCTGCCATTTCCGTGGTTATAATCTATAACTGTTTTCTAGTTACTGTAGATCTTGACACATATACCTCCACTCCAGGGTCATCATAATCTACTAGATTCTCTGGATTGGGACCCAGGTCCCCATTTGTCCCCAAGGGTCCTCCCTTAAAGTTACATCTGAAAGGAATTTTCCTTAAAATTTTATGAGCTATCTATTTGCCTTTCTTGGGATCCCTGTCTATCTATTAGACACTTTGCATTACAAGTACAGAAATTTCTTCTTTAGGGACTCTGGTAATTAAGGGCTTAATATTTTGGGGGTCCCTCAAGTATGACAGTATATCCTCGTGGCATTCATCATACAGGAAGCCTTTTTTGACCTCCAACTCTGTTGGGTGCCCCAACACTAAGTACCGTATTTGGACAGTAAGCCCTCCAGGGCCATTCTTTCCTAGGGCTGACACATTATGCAATATTAGTGGCTACTCTGTTTAGTTTCTTACTATAGAAATATTTCAATTTCTCACCTTAACCAACCGTATGAGTGGAGGTTATGCGATAATTCACTTTCCTTTCTTTCAGCCAAAGGACATGTTTGTTTTGACAACCACCATCTCATTGCTGAGACCCTGCTCAGTATGAGCCTTTCTGGCTCCACCAGCTTCTTAGCTTGGCACCAACCAAGACCTTGTCAGCCTTCAATCTACATGGCATGGGTACAGAAATCCCAGCACCTAAGATTTCCCTAAGGAGCTGGGCTTTCAAGGTGAAGCAAGATTATGTACCTTTTTAGAGAGAGTGGCAGGTTGTTTTACAAAACAGTTTGGTTTCTAATTTAAGTCTTAGCAGAGGCTTTGGCCTTAGGAATTCTCTTAATTTAGTTTTTATAGTCATGTGATTATAAATGCCAATTGATTTTAGTTTTGACAATTTGTCTGTGGAGCAAAAGCACTGACTATGCCAATTATTATGAGTGACAGAAGGTCAGAGATAACTAGGCCCATGCATGTTTTTGTCTTTCCACAATGGTCTGACTTTATTAATCCTGTTTAAATCATGAAAGCTACACGTTCCATGGAGTTACCAAGGGAGCAATTCTCCTTAATCCATCCTGTTCACTCAGTAGTCAGAGCCACAGGCACACAGGCTCAAGCCACTCCACAAGTCAGTCAACATTGCAAACCATAAATAAATAGTATACTTAATCAATATGTAAATGTCATAGACTAAACATATCCAACAAAGTAACATTTAACATTAAGTAAAAGGGGACAGAAAAAGAGTTAATTTAACCAGTCCAGGAAGAGATGTGGACAAAAAGAGTATCCTATCCTGGGTCCAGGTCATCCGTCTGTCCATCAAGAGTCTGTGATGTAGGCAGAGCCTTCAGCAGCAGATACTAGGTGCTTATCACAAGTGACAGCAATATGGTGTCTGTTAACACAGTGGTTTTGAACTGGTGATGTCCCGCTCTTTTTAAGGTCACAGAGTCCTCTGGTGAGGACTGTTACTGGAACAGTATACCTGGTTGTGTCCTTATCTGGCTAGATGCAGTCTGTGTTGATTAGGTGAACCATCTTGTCCCTGTTGACATGATGCCTTTAGAAATGCAAAATGGAGTCTTTTTTGAAGATGTATTCCAGTTACTTATCTCAAAGGTGCTCTATACAATAGGTTATTGGAAACTGCAACTAAAAGCAAAACAACTATAAGAAACCAATTTTCCTTTAGGCTAATTGACATAAACCAGAGTTAACTTTCCAGGGCATATTTGTGGTCACAAAAATATCACCAAATATCTAAATAATGACCTAAAATAGTTGTCATAATAAACATTAAAATAAATGTGAGCTATACGTACATTTAAGAAAGATAAAACATGTTAAATAAGAATTTACCTGCTTATTCCAGTTCAGGGTCACAGGTGGCTAGAGCCCTTAGGGAACCAGGCAGGACCCACACTGCCAGAAAGCCAAAGCATGGCAGGGTGGCTCACACACACCCTAACTCACTCACACGGGGATCATGGAGACTTGCTGGTTCACCAACGGACACAGCTTTGGGACATGGGAGGAACCCAGAGTCTCCAGAGAAGACCCACACAGATGCGGGGAGAACATGCCAACTCCAGACAGACAGTAGCTCCTGGAGAGTCATGTTTTTCTCTCATCGACGTGACAGCAAAATGAGAACCTGCTGCACAACCAGAGTCTGTGCTTCTAACCACTACACCCCTGCTGCCACCATGTTTATTTATGTATTATGTTATAGCATAAAATGCTTGAAAATTAAAGCCTATTCTTAGCCCTCTTTTTATCTCTCTCAAAAGGTCATTTAAAAACAAGTGCCAAATGTTTTCTTTTCCTTTTTTATTGACATGACACATCTTACTAAAAACGAGGCACAATTAGTGGCTAATTTAATATATAAACTAGGTCTCTTACTAAGTCTACAATTTTCTTGGTTTGTTTGTTTTTTCTTCTGCTCTGTTTTTCAACAGCTTTATTGAGGTATATGTTACATCCAGTAAATGTCATTTGCTTTAAATGAACAATTTGAAAAGTGTCGAGGTGTTGTATATTTTCATGTAACAATGACCACAATGAAGATACAGAATTTTACCAGTATCTTGAATATTTCCCTCAAGCCCCTTTCCCAGAACCCTAGCTATAATCGATCTGTTTTGATGTCACTTGCTTTTTCCAGAATGTCATCTAAATAAAATCATGTAATATGTGTTATCTGAGTTCTTTCACTTAGCATGATGTTTTGCAGTGGATCCAGATTGTTAAATGTGTCAGTTGTTTGCTTCTTTTAATTGTGTGTGAAGTCCATATTATGCTTATATCAACATTTTGTTAGGCATTCATCTGTTGATGGACATTTGGATTCTCTCCAGTTTCTGGCTACTATAAATAATGGTAGTAGCAACTTTTTTATACAGGGCTTTTTGTAGATATGTATTTTCATTGCTCTTGAGTAAACCTCTAAAACTGGACTTGTTAGGTCATAAGGAATTTTAGCTTTAACTTTACAGGTGACTGCTAATCTGTTTTCCAAAATGACTGTACAATTTTGCATTCCAGTGAGGAAAGTATGAGAGTTTCAGTTACTCCATATCTTCACGAACAGATGCCTTTTTAATTTTAGCTAAAGTGGGTATATAGTGTATGATATTGTAGTGTTATTTTGAATCTCTGGGATGACTAGTGATTTTGAGCTTGTTGGCCATTCATATATCTTCTTCTGTAATGTATTTGTTAAAAATTTTGACCCATTTATGGATTTTGTGGCTTCTTACATTTTGGATAATTCACTGTTTCATTGTTTGGGTTTTTTGGTTTGTTTTTGGTTTTTTTTGGTTTATTGTGTTTGTTAAGGAAGATACTTAGAACACTGAATTACGATATTTTATCGTTCCTAACATATTCATTTAAAATCATAGAACATCTTTAAGAACTAGGTTTAGTTTTGTCCATATCTTTTAATTTGTTGTGTTGACATTTCCATTTAATTCAAAATGTATTCTTATTTGCTCTGATTTTTTTGTTGACCCATGAATTATTGGGATCATTTTTGTTTAATTTCAAAGTATTTGGAAAATGTTTGATATGCTTGCTTTATTATTTTTCATTGTAATTATGGTAGAGAATTTCAATGCATCTTGTTTTGTTGATACTTCTGTCTCAGCATGTTGTCTATCATAGTGAATATATGCCATCCACTTGAAGAGAATGTGTGCCTGTGGAGTGCCCCAAAATATTAAATAGGTCACATGATTAATAGTGCTGTTCAGCTATGACATGTTTTCGCTGATATTTTAAATCTAGTTGTTATATGAATTTCCAAAACAGGGGCGTTAAGATGTTCCAGCTATTTTGTGGGCTTGTACAATTTGTCCTTTAACTGTGTCCATTTTTCTACATGTATTTTGAAGCTCTCTTATTAGGTCACATACACATTTAGAACTGATGCAGTTTTAGGGTGAATTGACAATTTTTTCATTAGGAAATGTCCCACTTTTCTTAAGGTGATAACTATTTTTATACTAAAATCTATTTAACAAAAGTTATACTACACTCAAGATTTCTTTGTTTGCATAGCACATATTTCTGAGACATCTGTTTTCAACTTATGTCTATCATTGTACTTAAGACATGTCTTCCTTTTTATCCAGTATGATAATCAGTGGCTTTTTATGAGAGCCTATTATAGTTTCATGTAACAATTAGTATGGCAGCATGTTAGTAATATGTTACTCTATCTGATGTTTCCTCTTATTTATTGACACATTTTAATGTTCATCTAAACTTATTTTTATTTTGTTATTTAGCAGTTGTTCAAGTGATTCCTTTGCCAATTTTGAGTTTATTCTATGCTACTTTTCATAAAATGTAGAAAGTTTTAAATCAGAAAGGTGAACTTATCCTCACCCTCATGCTTTATATCATGGTAGAAATCAGTAGCCACATCTCTCTTTTTTTTTTTTTTAAATAGGCCTTTAGGTTTTCAAATATTTTTGCCCTCATTTTCTCTTTTCTGTCTGTATGCATTTGCTAGGCTGCCATAGCAAAGTATCACAAAAAGATATGAAGATCATAAATAACAGAAATTTAGTTTCTTATAGTTTTGAAGGCTAGAAATCTATGATCATGAGATGAGCAGAACTGGTTTCTTCACAAGACTCTGATGAAGAATCTGTTCAATGCCACTACCTTAGCTTTTGGTGGTTTCTGTTAATCTTTGACATTCCTTGAATAGTAGAAGCATCACCGTGATCTCAGCCTTTATCTTCACATACAATCTCCCTTTATGGATGTGAGTATCCAAATTTCCCCTTCTGATAAGGACACCAGCCATATGGAATTAAGAGTTCATCCTATTACAACACTACCTCTTCTTAACTAATTGCATCTGCAACAATACTATCTCCAAATAAGGTCACATTCTGAGGTACTAGGAGTTAGGACTTCAGTATACAGGTTTTGAAGGGACAAAATTCAACCCAAAAAACTCTTCATCCAGAAATCAAATCATGCGTATATTAAACTATTTGATATTATCTGATGGTTATCTGATCCTCTATTCAGTTATTGTTTTCTAAGTAATAGTTTCAATTGCTGTATCTTCCAGTTCACTGCCTCCTTTATCACCATTCCTCCAGGTAACAGTTATATGTTTAAATTTTCAGTTATTGTTTATTTTTATCTGTGTAATTTCCATTTGTTAATTTTTATTGCTTCTATCCCTCTATTAATGTTTCCTATATTTTTGATCTTTGGAAACATTTTTTTTTTTTTTTTACATTGAGAATCTTCTTCTCAGCAGTTTTAAAATCCTCGTCTGCTAATGTTTACTGGTTTATCTCAGGGTTTTGGTCTCAGTTAATTTTTTTAATATTGAAAATGGATCCCACATTATAAATTATTTGCATATTAGATAATTGTTGCAGTGTTCGCAGACATTATTCATGTTACATTGTGGAGAGAATATGTATTTACTCATTAACTTTCTGATGTGTCATTTCTTTTGTTCTAGCAAACAGGTTGTTTGGGTGCAAAATGTGTACTCTTTTTTGGGTAGCCACTCATGATTTTCATTTTGATCTTTTAATTTTAGCTGAATGCATTCATTCTGGTCTGTAAGTGAATGGTTGAGACATCAGCCAGGTATGCAAGATGTTGTAATTTAGGTGTCACTTTTCTGGCTCTTTAGTTGCCTGGACTTTGCCTTTTCTGTTCAGTGGTCATAGTTGCCTGACATTCAATTTCTTGGTTTCTCAGGCCAACAATACTGAGTTTTCCACTGATATCCACTATTTGGTGCTAACTGTTCCTGCCTTTAGTCTAAACATAGCAAAAATGGGTGCAATCACCCTGTTATGCCCTCCTGTGAGTCTGAATGTCCTACCAAAATCTATTCCTTTTGTCCACTCTCCATGCCTTCAAGCATTTGCTTTTTAAGTTAATAATTATAGAGTATATAGCTGTGTGTGGGTCAGTTCAGCAGTTTTTTAGTCCACCTTTACCTAAAGGGAAAGTGCTGTCTGATTTTTTTTTTTTATTTTTATACTTTAAGTCCTAGGGTACCTGTGCACAACGTGCAGGTTTGTTACATATGTATACATGCACCATGTTGGTGTGCTGCACCCATTAACTCGTCATTTACATTAGGTATATCTCCTAATGCTATCCCTCTACCCTCCCCTCACCCTATGACAGGCCCCGGTGTGTGATGTTCCCCTTCCTGTGTTCAAGTGTTCTCATTGTTCAATTCCCACCTATGAGTGAGAACATGCGGTGTTTGGTTTTTTTGTCCTTGCGATAGTTTGCAGCCATTTCTTCACATTAGTGACCTTCAGGCATGTGAGGATTCCTACAAGTTTACCATGTGGATTGTAGTTTTAGAGTAATCATTAGAGAAGGGGGGTTAGAAATATTATAGTAATTACAGTAGCAACAGCAGTCGTATCAGTAATCATAAAGTAGTGATTAGAGAATACTTTGGGAAAGGCACTGTGCTAAATGTTGTTCATACACTCTTTCACTTACTCCTCACATTAATGTTTAAGTTAAATATTATTCTGGTAACTTACCCAAGGTCATGCTGCTTCCAAGATACAGCCTTTGAAACCAAATCAGTTTGACTCAAAAGCCTGTGCACTTTACTTCTATATTTTGTGATTGCTTTTTACTTACGTTTGTATCAATGCTAATAATATATCTATAATTATTACATGGCATATGATACATGATGTTACATGACAGTGACTGGAAATGTTTTATAAATCAAAGGCTCACATCATCTATGTCTCATTTATAATAAAAAAAAAATTAAAGAATTTCAGAAGTGGTAAGAGAGATCTCTCCAGTGTTGACCAAAAGGAAAAAAAATGTTACTCTAGGCAAGTAACTTTCTTGAAATGGCTGAGTTTGGGATCCGACTGAAGACCGGAATGATTTCAAAAGGAGCTCTCACTTGGTTACACATTTTGAAGCAGGGTTCAGAAAGTGAATTTTAATTTTAATACCATAAAGATAAGCATTTTCTTTCAACTTTTCTCTTTCAACATTTCTTTCAACTTTTTTCCTAATGTATCCCCCAAAATTCCAGAAAAAATATTCAAAATAAACTATTATAAAATATTTATCAACTCAATAACAAGTGCTCTAGTATTCAAGTTTTGAATTAAAGTTGTGGTTCATAAAAATTTGGGTAGTCTGATCAAAACTTGAATTAACATCGGAACCTCAGTGCATGCAATAAGCATATGGTTAAGGAAGAAGCCATCGGCCAATTCCATCGAATCTAGTCATCCAAGGAAACAACTCTTGATGTACTCTGAATACTTTCCACCAATTACATTCAGACAATTCGGTGTTTACCTATAGTGGTCACCTACGCTAGGAAGAAAGAAACATTCTTTTACTCTGTTTTAAGTAAACATTACGTTAATTACGAATTACTAGAGTCAAATACAGAAAGGGTGAAAGCTATCTGTTACTAATTTTCATATATCCACTCTGCTTTAATCTGAGTGTCCAAAGGCACAGCATGTTCACAAAGAAATTCAGTATAAAATGATCAATACCTCATTGCTTTAAGTTATTAGCGTATTTAAGTACCTGATTTATATTTGTTATTATATCTTAATAAATTACATTACATTTGTAAGTTTCAAAAATTAATCTATCAAATATATTTTATGAGTTACACAAAATAATCAACAGTTTCATGTTATTTTATGCATTTTAAACTTTCTAACATCGTAAAGGAAACCAAATGCAAATTCCTAACTTTGTACCCAGGTCAAAATAAGTGTCAAATATGCTAAAGGAATAACAGTTCAGAATGTTCTATCTAGCTTCTTGTGATAAAGTGTAAATGTCCTTGGGGTGGAGAAGAATCAGCAATAACAGTCAAGAGGAAGTAGAATAAAAATACCTGTCGAATAAAAACAAAAGCCTTAAGGCTAAAAATATTTTAAATGGTGAATTGAAAGTTATTATAGCTGTTGAATCAAGTATTTTCTCATTATTAAGATTTCTTTTCTGGAAACTGTAACTGGAGTTTTAAATATCAGTTATATACAGTACTGAGGAAAAATGCAATTCTGAGTAAATAATCAGGTTTTAAACTAAATGATGTTCTTTTCTCTTTAGCAAAGCCACACACAAAGATTAAATGTTGAAGTTAGCAATTAAAATTTCATAAAGAAATAGAATTCTAAACTTTCTCTGAAACATTTCTACACACATATACAAAACTTGAAACACATTTTTGAAGATGGATATATTATTTATATAATGAATAAATCTCTGATTTAACTTACTTCTCCTTTTCTTAATAGACTCAAGTCTATTTTTGAAACTATGTATTTAGAAGAGCCACGTTAATGATAGGATCCCGTGGCAAACATGCTCTCATTTTTCCAACCCATTGGTGCTTATGCATTTTTATAATCCCCTCCCTTTAGTGTGGGAAAGATAGGATTTGCTTCTAACCACTCAAATATGGGTAAAAGTGCTGAGATGTCACTCTCATCATTATATGACTTTATATGATACACTATCGTTCCAGCAGATTCACCATTGTGCTCTCCAGCTGGCCTTGAAGAAGCAAGCCACCACCTTGCTCACTGCTCATGGAGAGGAACACAGGCGGAGGAACTGTGCGTAGCCTCCAGGAGCTGAGTGTAGCTTCCAGGTGACAGTCAGGAAATATCTAGAGCTGTCGGTCCTACTACTGAGGTAAGGAAATAAATTTTGCCAACAACCTGACCAAGCTTGCAAGTGGATTCTTCTCCAGGTAAGCCTCCAGATAAAAATGTGGCCTGGCTGATTCCAGAAGGCACCCTTCTTAGACCCTGAGTGGAAGAATGAGATAAACCATGCTGAGATGTTTGTTCAATAGAAATAAGTGAGAGAATAAAGATATGTCTTTTTTTTTTTAAGCCACTATGTTTGTAGTATATTTTACAGATAATTTATATAGCACTATCTTAAAATCATAAAAATTTCTATTCTTAAAAAAATGCATTCTTTTTAACAATTTTACTAATTGCCAAGCAATTTGGAGAATGTGCTAATTTATTATTAGATTGTTTGCCCTAAAATGACTAGCAATCACTATTGAATTAAAGTGTTTTAAAACTTAATTTTGTATCTATAACTTGATTTCTATGAATATTTAACATCTTAATTTGATTCAGATATCAGAAGCTGGTCTATGCAGCCAAAAAACAGTTTTCATTTAATTTATAGTTATGTTTTATATATATATATACACACACAACTATATAGCTATCTATGTATATGATTACAAGATGCAATAATGAATACTGGAAAGGGAGTTAAATTTGTAAATGTATATAAATATCGACTACTCAAAACAACAGTAGTGTTTTGTGGAGTTTTAAATGTATCGAGAGAGGAAATAATGCAGACAGCGAAAGCATCTGGAGAAGCAGTGTGTTCTGAAGTTCCCATGTAGATTTACTGCGGAAATATTTGTGTTACACTGAAAAATGTAAGAATATGTAATGTAATCTGTAACATGATTAAATTATTAAAAATTAAATAATATCACATTATTAAATGGAATTATGGAACAATTAAAAGTATTTATTAATTTAAAAGAAGACAACACAGGAGGGAAGGTAGGATCTTAAAATAAGTGAGTCAAATAGAAAACACGTAATAAAATTATAGGCAAAACTCAGCAATTTCAGTTATATGGAATATGTGGTAAATTCTCAAAATTAGGCACTAACATGGTAGAGCTGGATTTTATTCTAAACCTAAATCTATCAAAAGTTTTGTTGCAAAGATAAAAGATACAAAAGGGTTGAAAGAAAATCTTGGAAAATGATATGCCATGGAAAGGCTAAATAAATGTGACTTAAAAGCAATTAACATTACTAGCTAAAAGATAAAAATTTTGTAATAATGAATTATAACTATTTTGTAATCTCAAACTTCTATATACTTAGTAACATAGCTATTACATATATATAGCAAAAATTAATCAAATTGGTGGGAAAAAGTAACCTTCAATATTAAAAAATACTTTAACACTCCTCCAGTAGCTGATGGAATGGAAAAGTGAGCAAGGAATCATTTTATTTTTCGTTCATATATGAGAGTTGTACATATTTTGAAGGTATGTGCGATATTTTGATACGAATATGCAATGTGGAATAGTGAAGCCAGGGCAATTGAGTTATCTACCACCTCAAACATTTATCTTTTCTTTCTGTTGGAAATATTACAATTATTCTCTTCTAGCTATTTTGAGCATATAATAAATTATTGTTAACTATAATTTCCGTGCTGTACTATTGAATACCAGAACTTATTCTTTTTATCTGACTGTATCTTTGACCCTTGATTACCTTCTTCTCATCCTCCTTCCCTTCCCTTCTCAGCCTCTTTAATTAAAATACAATGTAAAATATTTTTATTCCTATAGAAAGAATCTGGCCTCAAAAAACAACAAAAATTAAATTTTTTTCTCAGTTGCCATGAAACATTTGCCAAATTCTGTAGCTAAGTCAAAGGAAATCCTCAAAATGTTTAAAATATTTAAATGTCTTTAATTTCTCTAACAAATGATAACTGGAAAATTCCTAAGTGTGAAAACATCAACCACATATCTCAGAAAATTCCAGAATTCAAAAGAGAAACAACGGAAATTAGAAAATATTTCGCTGAATACAAAACATATAAATTCTTGCAGGGTATAATTAAAGCATAGTTGGAATAAAATATACCAGCTTACATGAATATATCAAAAGAATATGAGTAATAAAAGATTTGAAATGTTTTCTAATTCAAATTAGGGGGGAAAAGCAAATTAAACTTATTATGTAAAAAGATGTAATAAAGATATGGGTAGAAATCTAAAAAATAAAAAATGTATAATAGAAAAGTTAGACAAAGCCAAAAGTTGATTTTTTGAAAAGATTGATAAACTTGATAAACACCTCATATCACTTATTAATTTAAAAAAAGAAAACAAAAATAACTGTATGCCAACATTTAAAAGGTGACATTACAACACTATTAATATTATCATCATAATAAACATGTCAATATATTTGAAAATTAGGATAAACATGCTAAAGCTGACAGAATAATAAAAGATATGCGCATTTCATCTATTGAAGAAATTTGAATGCATTATTAAACACCACCACAAAAGGAAAATCACTAGTTCATATGACTCCACCCACAAATTTCTCAAAACACTCAGGGAATAACATCAGTTGTATACAAAGTCTTGAGGACAAGATAAAAAAATAAAATATTTACCAAGTCTTTTAATAAAGCTAGCATAATCTTGGCATTAAAATGAATTTTAAGATAATTAAAAAAATGAAATTTCCAAAATAATTTCTGGAAATAAATGTCTAGAACTATCTCTCTTGTAAAAATAGATGGAAGAAAGAACATAAATAAATCTAGAATTATGTACAAGATAATCTACCCCAGCTATTTGTAGGAAGAGGCGTCATTTAGCATTTGAATGTATTAATGTATTAATGCTTTAATATATTCTGCCACAATAACAAAAAAGGAGAAATCAATGTGACTATGTCAAAAGATGGAGAAAAATACTTGTCTTCAATAGATACAGAAAAGACATCTGATAAAATTTGTCAGTCATTTATATTTTAAAATTCTTAGTATCTGTGTCTAATAAAAACATGTATAAAATCTCCACTAAATACCATACTCCATGGTGAATTTTAAAGCCTTGCCTCTAAAATTTGGGAAAAGACAAGGATATTTAAAATCATGCCTTTCTATTCAACATTGCACTTGTCATTCCAGCCAAAACGAAATGCAGAATAAATATTTTAAATGTGGATACAATTTGGAAAGGAACGAAAAAAGGTACTATTTGACATAAACACAGAAAATATAAAAGAATATAGACAGCATGACATAAAAGCTGCAATCACATACAAAATAAAGAGCAATGAACATATGAAAAGATTATTAAATGTATTTTTATCTGGGTGATACAAATTCATTCCATGAATTATTACAATTATTAAAATTATAAGTATAATAATTGTAATAATTATATATAATTATTGTAAATAATCATAATAACTATATATATATATAGAGAGAGAGAGGTCAGTGTTGAAATCAACAAGCTAACTCAAATGCATATGGAAATACATATAACCAAAAACAAGATTGTATTGTGGAAAAAGTACATCACTGGAAGACTTAGGATCTATTATGATGCTAGTTTAATTAAATTTATTGTCTGAAAATTATATTAAGTGATCAGAAAAACATTCTTGAAATACTTCTACACAAATAGAGTCACCTGGTTTGTGGCAACAGTGACATTGCAGTTTAGAGGGGAAACATGGCCTTTCAACTAAGGGTGCTAACTCAATGGAATGTCCTGAAGTGATGCCTACTTGATATTGTTCACAAAATTCTGTTCTAAATGCATTAAAGTTTTTCTTGCCTTTTAAATTTGAAATCCAACAAATGACAAAACTTAGAGGAGCATCCTTGTGATGTTAGTGTAGGCAAAGATGTCTTGAAGAGGACCCAAAAGCATTAATCCTGCAACAATATATTGATGAATTACATGATATTAAAATTAAGAATTTCTATTTTTCAAAAGGCAGCTTTAAGAGAATGAAAAAGCAACCTGCAAATAGACAATCTGAATAGGCATGTCCACGTAAAAAATTGAATCAATAATGAATAACCTTCCAAAACAGAAAGCCTCAGGCCCACATGTGTTTACTAGTGAATTCTACCATGCATTTAAGAAAAAATTGCACAAATTTCTCTATACTCTCCTCTAGAAGACACAGTCAGAGGGAATACTTTCTAATTAATTCTGAGACCAGAGTTAGCCTCATGCAAAAATTAGACAAGGAGATTATAAGAAAACTACAAAACGATATCTTTCATGAACATGGATGCAAAAATCCTCAGAAAAAAATTAACACATTGAAATCAACAATTTATGAAAGAATTATACACCAGAACTAAGTGAACTTCATCCCATGTAGGTAAGATTGGTTCAAAGTTCAAAATTAAACTAATATAATCCATCACATCAATAAACATACAAAGAAAAATCACATGATTACATCAACAGATGGAGAAAAGTCATTTGACAAAACAATACTTAACCCTGATTTTTTTAAGAAATGCAACTCTCAGCAAATTGGAGTACTGGGGAACCTCTTCAGTTTGATAAAGAGTATCCACAAAGAAACCTACAACTAACATCAGACTTCGTTTTTTAAAAATAAGTTTTTCCACTTACATCAAGTAAAAGACAAGACATCATTCCTTCCCAACATCATACTGAAAGTGCTATGCAGTAAGACATGAGAAGGAAATTAAAATATAGAAGTTGAGAAGGAAAAAATAAAACTGTCTTTGTTTGCAGACGACATGACTGTCTATGTAGAAGATCTAACTGAACTGACAAAAAAAAACTGGAGTCAGTAAGAATTTATAGCAAGGTTGCAAGATACAAAGTTATTATACAAAAGTCAATTGCTTTCTTGACTTACTATATCAGTAATGAACAACTGAAATTTGAAATTAAAAACACAGTGCCATTTACACTAATACCTCAAAAGATGAAATACTTAAGTATAAATCTAACAAAATATGTACAATATCTATGTGAGGAAAAACTATAAAACACTGGTGAAAGAAATCAGAAAAGAACTCAATAAATGGAGAAATTTTATGTTCAGGGATAAGAATATTCAATATTGCTAAGATGCCAGTTCTTCTCAATTTTACTGTGGATTCAGTGTAATCCCAATCAAAATCTCAACAATAATTATTTTGTGGATATTAAAAAACTAATTCTAAAGTTCATATGGAGAGTAAAAAGACCCCCAAATAGCCAACACAATATTGATGGAAAAGAATAAAGTTAGAGGACTGACCCCACCCAACTTCAAACCTACTATAAAGCTGCAGTAATCAAGACGATATGATACTGATGAAAGAATACACAAACAGATTAATGGAACAGATGAAAAGACCCACTCAAATGAAGTCAACCAACTTTTGACAAAGAAGCAAAGGCAGTTCAATGGAGAAAAGATAATCTTTTCAACAAATAGTGCTGGACCAACCAAACATCCACAGGCGAAACAAAATGAATCTAGACATAGTTCTTACATCCTTCCCCAAAACCAAGTCAGAATAATCCAAATGTAAAATGTAAAACTATAAATCTTCTAGAAGATAATATAAGAGAAAATCTAGATAACCTTGGATATGGTGATAGCTTTTCAGATTTAACACCAAAGGCATGATTTATAAATAAAAGAATTGGTAAGCTGGACTTCATGAAAATTTAAAATTTCTGTCCTATAAAAAACAATGTCAAGAGAATGAGACTACAAGCCACAGACTAGTAGAAAATATTTGCTAAAGACATATTTGATAAAGGACTGTTAACTGTAAAACAAAAATAAGTCTTAAAACTCAGTAATAAGGAAACAACACAATTAAAACTGTGCAATAGACCCAAACAAACACTTTACCAAAGAAAATACACAAATGGCATATAAGCCTGTGAAAGGTGCTTGATATTAGGTCTTGGACAATTGCAAATTAAAGTAAGAATGAGATACCACTACACACCTATTAAAATGGTGACATCACCATTTTAATCCAAAACACTGACACCACCAAATGCTAGTGAGGATGTGAAACAACAGAACTCATTCACTGCTAGTGGTCATGCAAAATAGTAAAGCCACTTTGGAAGTTTGATAGTTTCTTATGAAACTGGACATATGCTTACCATATGACGCAGCAATTACACTCGTTGGTGATTATCTAGAGGAATTGAAATTTATGTCTTCACAAAAACCTGAAAAGGGATGCTTATAGCAGCTTTTTAAAAAAAATTTCAACTTTTATTTTAGATACAGGGGGTACATGTGCAGGTTTGTTACAAGGGTATATTATACCCGTGTAGTGAGCATAATATACCCAGTAGGTAGTTTTTCAACCCACGTCTGCTTCCCTCCCTCCCCCCTCTATTAGTCCATAGTACCTATTGTTCACATGTTTATGACCCTGTGAGCTCAATGTTTAGCTTCTACGTTTAAGTGAGAACATGCGGTATTTCATTTTCTGTTCCTGCATTAGTTTGCTTACAATTATGGCCTCCAGCTTTATCCATGTTGCCGCAAAGAACATTTTATTCTTATTTATGGTTGCACAGTATTGCATGTTCTATATATACCGCATTTCCTTTATCCAGGCCACCGTTGGTGGGCACCTAGGTTGATTCCATGTCTTTGCTATTGTGAATAGCATGGTAATGAACATACAAGTGCAATTTTTTTTATATAATTATCTGTTTTCCTTTGGGTACATACCCAGTAATAGGATTGCTGGGTCAAACGGTAGCTCTGTTTGAAGTTCTTTGAGAAAATCCAAACTGCTTTCCATAATAGCTGGTCTGACTAACATTCCCATCAACATCGTGTACACTTTCTCTTTCCTCTGCAGCCTTGCCAGCATCTGTTGTCTTTTGACTTTTTAATAAAGGCAACTCTGATGGGTATGTGATGGTATCTCATTGTGGTTTTAATTTGCATTTCTCAGATGATTGGTGACTTCAAATGTTTGTTAGCCACATGTATGTCTTATTTTGAAAAGTGTCTATACATGTCCTTTGCCCATTTTTTAATGGGATTATTTGGTTTTTGTCTGTTGATTTGTTTATTGTCCTATTCTGGATATTAGATCTTTATCTAATGTATAGTTTGCTAATATTTTCTCTCATTCTGTAGGTTGTCTGTTTATTCTGTTGATAGTTTATTTTGCTGTGCAAAACCTCTTTAGTTTAATTCTCAATTGTCAATTTTTATTTTTGTTGCGATTGCTTTTGGGGACTTAATCATAAATTCTTTCCCAAGGCCGATGTCAAGAAGGATATTTCCTAGGTTTACTTCTGGGATTTTTGTACTTTGAGGTGTTACTTTTAAATCTTTCATCCATTGTGAGTCAATTTTTGGATACTGTAAAATGTAGTGATCTAGTTTTTCTGTTTGTTTGTTTTTTGTTTTTTTTTTTTTTTTTGAGACAGTCTCGCCTTGTCTCCCAGGCTGGAGTGCAATGGCATGATCTCGGCTCACTGCAACCTCCGCCTCCTGGGTTCAAATGATTCTCCTGCCTCAGCCTCCTGAGAGGTGGGATTACAGGTGCCCACCACCATGCCTAGTTAATTTTTGTATTTTTAGTAGTGACGGGGTTTCACCAAGTTGGCCAGGCTGTCTCGAACTCCTCACCTAGTGATCTGCCCACCCTGGCCTCCCAAAGTGCTGGTATTATAGGCGTGAGCCACCATGCCTGGCCAGTGATCTAGTTTTATTATTCTGCATATAGCTAGCCAGCTAGCCCAGCACCATTTATTGAATAGGGAGTCCTTTCCCCATTGCTGATTTTTGTCTACTTTGTCACGGATTAGATAGCTGTAGATATGTGGCTTTATTCTGGGTTCTGTCTTCTGTTTCTTTGTTCTAGGTGTCCGTTTTTATACCGGTACCATGCTGTTTTGTTTACTGTATCCTTGTAATATAATATGGAGTTGGATAGTATGATGTCTCCAGCTTTTCTCTTTTTGCTTAGGACTGCTTTGCTATTCAGGCACTTTTTTGGCTCCACCTAAATTTTAGAATAGTTTTTGTTTTTTTTTAGTTCTGTGAAGAATGACATTTGTAGTTTCATAGGAATAACATTGAATATGTAAATTGCTATAGGCAGTATGGCCATTTTAATGGTATTAGTTCTTTCAGTACATGATCATGGAATGTTTTTCCATTTATTTTTGTCATCTCTGATTTCTTTCAGCAGTGTCTTGTTCTCCTTGTAGAGATCTTCCACTTCTTTAGTTAGCTGTATTAATAGGTATATCATTTTCTTTGTGGGTATTGTAAATGGGATTGTAGTTTTGAATTGACTCAGCCTGGAAGTTACTGGTGTAGAGAAATGCTATTGATTTTTGTAATTTGCTTTTGCGTCCTGAAATCTTGCTAAAATCATTTATTGGTTCCAGTAGCCTATGGGCAGAGACTTTAAGGTTTTCAAAGTACAGAATTATATCATCAGTTAAGAGAGATAGATCGACTTCTTTTTCCCATTTGAATGCCCTTTATTTCTTTTTCTTGCGTGATTGCTCTAGCTTAGACATAAAGTACTATATTGAATAGGAGAAGTGAGAGTGGGCATCCTTGTCTTATTACAGCTCTTAGGGAGAATGTTTCCAGCTTTTGCCGGTTCAGTATAATACTGGCTATAGGTTTGTCATAGGTGGCTCTTATTATTTTGAGGTATGTCCTTCTGATGCCTGTTTTATTGAGGGTTTTTTTTTTTTATCAAGAAGTGATGTTGGATTGTATTGAAAGCTTTTCCTGCATCCATTGAGATGATCATGGTTTTTTTACTTTAACTCTGTTTATATGGTGAATCACATTTGTTGACTGGTATATGTCGAATCAACCTTGTATTCCAGGAGTAAAACCCACCTGATCGTGGGGAATTAACTTCTTGGTGTGTTACTGGATTCAATTTGCCAATAATTTGCTAAGAATTTTTGCATCTATGTTCATCAAGGATATTGGCCTGAAGTTTTTGTTGTTGTTGTTGTTGTTGTGTCTCTGCCAGATTTTGGTATCAGGATGAGGCTGAATTTTAGAATGAGTTAGGGAGGAGCCCCTCCTCCTTGATTTTTTTGGAATAGATTTAATAGTATTGTTTCCAGCTCTTCTTTGTATGACTCATAGAAATTGGCTGCATCCATATGGTCTAGGCTTTTTTTGGTTGGTAGTTTTTTTAATTACTGATTCAATATCAGAGCTTGCCATTTGTCTAGACAGGATTTTGTTTTCTTCCTGGTCCAATTTTGGGAGATTGTATATTTCCAGAAATTGATCCATTTCCTCTAGATTTTCTAATTTGTATGTATAGAGTTGTTCTTAATAGTCTCTGAAGATCTTTTGTATTTCTGTGGGATCAGTTATAATATCATCTTTGTTATCTCTGATTGCACTTATGCTTATTTGGATCTTCTCATTTTTCTTTGTTAATCTAACTAGCGCTCTATCAACTTCGTTTATTCTTTGGAAGAAACAACTCTTGGTTTCACTGATCTCTTGTATGGACTTTTGCATCTCAAGTTCATTCAGTTCTTTTCTGATTTTAGTTATTGCTTTTCTTCTGCTAGCTTAGGGGTTTGTTTTTTTTGTTCTAGTTCCTGTTGGTGTGTTCCCACCCAAATCACATGTTAAATTGTGATCTCAGATATTGGAGTTGGGTGGAAGGTGATTGGATCATAGGGTCGAATTTCTCCCTTGCTGTTCTCATGATAGTGAGTGAGTTCTCATGAGATCTGGTTGTTTAAAAGTGTGTAGCACCTCCCACTTTGTTCGCTCTCTCCTGCCACCATGCGAAGACTTGCTTGCTTCCCCTTTGACCTTCCACCATGATTATGTTTCCTGAGGCCTCCCAGCCATGCTTCTTGTATAGCCTGCAGAACTGTGAATCAACTAAACCTCTTTTCTCTAAAAATGTTTAAAGATAGTTCTTTATAGCAGTGTGAGAACAAACTAATGTGGGGTGATGTTAGATCATTAATTGGAGATCTTTCTAACTTCTTGATAAAGTTGTTTAACACTATAATCTTTTAACATTGCTTTAACTGCATCCCAAAGATTTTGGTAAATTTTGTCTCTATTTTCATTAGTTTCAAATAATATTTTTGATTTTTGCCTTAATTTCATTGTTTACCTATGAGTTATTTAGAAGCAAGTTGTTCAGTTTTCATTGGTTTTGATTTTATTTTTATTGCACTGTAGTCTGAACATACTCTTGGTATGATTTTGAGTTTTTTGAACTTATTGAAAGTTGCTTTATGGCCAAGCATGTAGTCAATCTTAGAATACGTTCTGGGTGTGGGTGAGAAGAATGTTTATTCCGTGGTTGTTGGGTGGAGTATTCTGTAGATGTCTATTAGGTCCAGTTGGTCAAGTAGCTGCTTTATTCAAAATTGCCAAAACTTGAAAGCAACCAAGATGCCCTTTGGTAGGCGAATGGATAAAGAAACTAGATACAACAGCAGACAATGGAATATTATTCAGTACAAAAAAGAAATTTAAGCTGTCAATCCATGAACAGACATGAAGAAACCTTAAATGCGTATTATAAAGTGAAAGAAACCAATGTGAAATGGTGGCATATTTTATGATTCCAATTAAATGATATTCTGGAAAAAACAAAACTATGGAGACAGTAAATATCAGTGTTTTCCATATCTTGTGGGGAAGGAAGGATGAATGAAAGGAGCACAGAGGATTTTTAGTGCAGTGTCACTACTCTGGGGTCTATAATCATGTATGCATGTCATTATACATTTGTTAAAACTTGTAGCATATAGAACACCAAGAGTAAACTTAAATATAAGCTATGGACTTTGGATGATGACATGTCAATGCACGTTTATCAATTATAAAAATGTAAAACTCTAGTGCAGGATGTCAGTGGTGGGGGTTTGTGTTTATGTACAAGGAATATATGGAAATTGCCTGTACTCTCCATTCAGTTTTGCAATGAATGCAAAACTACTCTAAAAAATAGATTATTTTTAAAAACCTACCAAATGAAACCAGATAGCCAGAGTACAAATATCTAATAAGAGTTTATAAGAGAAAGATGTGATAGTAACTTCCCTAATGAATATATTCTAATGACTAAAAACACATGAAATAGGCTGCTCAACTATATCATCTTACACATTTTTTAAAACTCTAAAAACATAGGCTATTTTGTTTTGAGTAAATGTTTCAAAGGATCACATCTTACCGGAGGCTTTGAAAATGTAAGATTCAGGGATAGGGTAAGAAGCAGAGATGAAGGGGGTTTTTACACATTATTTTATAAGTTAAAAAAAGGTGAAATCTTTTAAGTTGTAACATGAAAAACTTCACTCAAATACAAAGTTCAAAATACATTGGTAGAGTGTAACACAACAACATGGTCAGCAGTCAAAGATGCATAAATCATTAAAAAATAGTCCCTAGATTTTTTAAAAACACAGAAGAAATGAAACTAAATTTTAGTAATAAACCTGAACAGTGCACAACAGTTAATTAAAACATTATGTCAAAATATACTATTCTGTTGGAATTATTATTTATTGGAAATGAAAATTCATATTATAAGCCAATACCATTACATTATTTATTGGAAAATGCAAATTCATATTATAAGCCAATACCATTATAACCCAACCAGAATGTCTAAAATAGAAATATGTAGAAAATAATGTTGGTGAGAAAGAGAAGCAATCCACACTCTCATCTATTGATAAAAGGAATATAAATTGTTAACATCACTGTGGTAACTGTGAGAGCACTTTCTCACGCTGAGAATATTAATATCCTCTAATCCAGCAATTCTATTCGTTGGTATATGTCAACGAGAGTATGTTTATATGAGAACCAAAAGACATGTCTGGGAATTTTTATAGAAGCATCATTTGTAACACTTAAAACCTAGACACAATCCAAAGGTCCATTAAAACTATAATGGACATAAAATTTATGGTATAATTGTGAATTTGATCACCATCTTGGAAATGACTCATCTTTGTTAGAAATGAGATCAGTGATGACCAATAGTAGAAAAGGATGCTGATGACAAGTGTCCTGTTTCTGGTAATATTTCCCGACCTGGGAGCTTATTGAGTGTGCAGAGTTGGTTAAAATTTACTGAACTGCGCGCACGCGTGTGCACACACACACACACACACACACGATTTGTGCACAATTTTGTAGATATTCTATACTTAAATAAAATTTCACTGAGGGAAACACTATCTTCTTAGTATTTTAAGTTTGGATAGGCAAGGAATTGGCAAAAATTGATTATATAAGTTTAGGAATCACATAGTATAGTCTACACTATTTTATTTAGGTATAATAACTAATCAAAAACGAATTTAAATTATAGACTAGTTTATCCATGCCATTGGTAGAATGTAACACAACAACATAGTCAGCAGTCAAAGATGCATAAATCATTAAAAAATAGTCCTTAGATTTTTTAAAAACACAGAATAAATGAAACTAAATTTTAGTAATAAACCTGAACAGTGCACAACAGTTAATTACAAACATTACATCCAAATATACTATTCCATTGGTAACTTTCTTGAAATGTAGCAAGCTTCTTCTTGATTTAAAAATAAACTAAATGTTGCAACACTCTGTAATTCATATTATTCTTTCCAGTGGGAGATATTAAAGAATAGTCAATAGAATATGTTTCTCTTCAGATTTACACTTTTTAAAAAATAAACATTTATCTCTAACAAACTAGATACCTTGCTTTTCTTACTTACAAATGAATTAGTAAATAAAAAGAGAAATATCTGAATTAACATTGTATAATAGTGTGTTTTTTAAATATGAGGATATTTTCTGGAACTTGTCTTTTAAATTGAATTTTGATATAATTTTTCTTGGGATGAAAAATGAGTAGGCTTCTCTTTTCATTGAGATATCATGGCCCTTTTTGAAAATTGATCCCTTAAATTATACATAGTGAATCATTTCTCCAATTTTTATTATGAAAAATAATAGAGACATGAAGAAAATTATAGAATAGTGGAAAAATGCTAAACAACTCACCTGGATTCACAAGTGATTTAAAAATAATTTACACATTTGTTTGTCTTTGTCTCTGTACAACACTTTTTTTGTCTAAAAGTAAGACAGTAACTGCAGATATCCTAATACTTCACACCTAAATTTTAATACACTTATGTCCCAATTACAAATACATTGCTCTCAGAACTACAGTAATAGTAAAAACCACATGCTTTATTTCATTTAGATTATCAACTATACAGTCCATATCCAAGTTTCCCATTGTTTCTAAAAATGTCTTCTGCAGGTTTTTATTTCCCAATCTGGGTTCCAATTAAGGGTCATGCAACTAATTACAATATCTCATAAATCTCTTTTAATCTCAACATCTACTGAGGCTTTTTTTTAAAGTCCATGATCTTGACATGTTATTAATATTTTTTACAGTCCAAATTAGTTGTAAGGTTCACAGTTGTACTTTACCACACAATGTGTATATTTCTGAGTTTTTCTTCTAATAAGTAGATTCAGGGAAAAGATTTTGAGCAAGAATACTCTATAGGTGTGTAGCACTATTCCTATCTCATCACATCAGGTAATAAGCAGTGTCTGTTATTTAATCATTATTGATGATACTAAATTAGTGAATGAACCTATTTTCTCTAAGCAATCTGTAGAAGATACTCTGAGGTTGTGCGACTATCTTTTTCTCAGTGTGTTTTCTCTCAGAGGATGCTGCCTGAATCTAATATTGCGTTGTTGATTTGCTAATTCTGTTTCCCTCTCTACATTCCTTAGCTGCTACTTCCTTCAAGAGAATGTTCTTTTTCTCTTCCTATTTTTTTGAGTGCTATTATAGATTCATGAATTATTTTTCTAATTCAATGGGTAATAATTCAACACTGTTATGTTTTTTACCCTCCAAGTGTCCCAAATGTGGCCAATGAGAATTCCTTCCAGCTGGTTGCTGTGCTTTACCATAACTTCTCTAATGTATTAGCATTCTTGCCTCGGTTCAACCTGTAATTTCCCTACACTAGTCCAGAGGCCCCCATTTCTCTAAGAAACAATGGTTAGTTATAGTGGGGAATATTATTTATAAGACTAAACTTGAGTAATAGGTGTGCTTATTGCTACTGCAGAATTAGGTTCTGTTTTCTGCTAAAAATATGAATCATACTTATATCTCTATTTCAAAACAAGGTAAAGGACATATTCTTATTTTCTCTCATTCCATATGTTTTCTGGCTTTCTTTCAGAGTAAGAACTTTAGCTATCAACAGTGAGAACATATTTACTCATTTGTCTTATATGAATCCATACAAAATAGTTTCAAAATTATAAATGTTTCTAAACTAAAGGAAATATTGCATCAAACACATATATCCTTGGAGACTTTGCTTACTAAAGGTCTATATTCAGGTTACTGAATTCAAAGGTTTTATAAATTAATTATTTGTGTATAATTATATAAAATGTTAATAACCAGTTGAGTTAAATTGTTCCTGCTATTTAATTTTAAGGTTTTCTTTTTCATTATTTGTGGTACAAGGTTTGTCTTGACTTACAAATATTTCATGGTTCAAAAGTTCTGTTTTTCTCTGATAATATTCCTTTATCTCAAGTTAGCTTTGTCTGATGGTGATAGATACCTACCAGCTTTAGCGAAATTAGTATTTCCATGATAAATATTTTAGGTGATTTCCATTTAACCTATTTATGCTTTATTTTTAAAGTGCTATGGGCTATATCAAAAACATGACAGTACACCAAAAACACGATTTTACTGTAACTTTCTGTCAATCTAATAATGTACAGACATTCCAAAACATTTTATATGTGGATCAAAAATACATCCATATGCAATTCACAAACTTTGTTTGTGAGGTAAAGACCTATTAGAGGGGCAATTGATTCTCTTTATTTTACCATAATTCTTTCTTTTCACCCCTGTCCTTCATAATTTTGTGGAAAACTCTTTTCTTTTACCATGGCTTTGCAAAAGGTGTTTTCTGCAGTAACCTATTTTTTTCATAATTTGTGAAGAAATATAAATTTTTACCAAACTGCACTGGGAGCTTTGAAATGTCATTATATTTCACTATTAGAATATTGCCTATCTCTACTAAATTACATTGAAATCTTTAATTACAATACAACTTCTCATTTTTATTTTCAAAATACCTTATTCTAATGCTCATGGGAGGAAAAGTATAGTGCTTGAGGTGATTTGAAAATGTGCTCATTTGAATTCAAACCCGAATGTTGTTGAGAGTCTGCAAAGTCATTCAACTTGTCACCAATTAATCAAAATTTAAATATAACATGCTACTTTTTCTACATTACAATGAGCAACATCTTAAGTCTTCCTAGGGAATAGACATATCTGATTACTTGCAATACAATTTGAGCACAGCAAAAAAAAAAAAAAAAAAGATATCAATGTTTCCTACCTTTTAATCATTCAGATTTAACCCAACTATAATAATAATAATAATAGAACAACTGCTAAAGAATGGGGAGAAGAAATAATAGTAAATATTTACAATAAAGAGAAAAAGAATGAATTTCTAAAATGAGAAAAACAAGCCAAATAAGCCACATGAAAAACAATAATCTTAAAAGAAATAACACAATCTGTACCTATTGTAGGTCAGTGACTGCGAGAGGTTAATAGTGTCACCTTGATTGGACTGAGGGACACAAAGTATTAATCCTGAGGGTGTCTAAGGGGGTGTTGCCAAAGGAGATTAACATTGGATCAGTGGGCTGGGGAAGGCAGACCCACCCTTAATCTGGTGGGCACAGTCTAATCAGCTGCCAGTGAATTTAAAACAGACAGAAAAAGGTGAAAAGGCGAGACTGGCCTAGCCTCCCAGCCTTCATCTTTCTCCCGTGTTGGATGCTTCCTGCCTTCAAATATTGGACTCCAAGTTCTTTAGTTTTGAGACTCACACTGGCTCTCCTTGCTCCTCAGACTTGCATCACGGCCTTGTGATCCTGTAAGTTAATACTTAATAAACTCCCCTTTATATATATAAATCATATATACACCCACACACACACACACACACGCACACACACACGCACACATCCTATTAGTTCTGTCTCTCCAGGGAACCTTGACTAATACAGTGACTTACATGGCTTGTTTTTCTATGATACATGAGTACCTGCACACATGGGCGGTGTGTCTAAACTTCTCTTTGGTTATTTGGTTCTGAATAGAAAGTAGATTAATCAACAGAAAAAGATCAATAGCAGACTTCTTTCTATTGGTCTCCTAATTGCAACGCTGTGACTCTTTATCAAATTGTTTTTGTATCTCCACTTTATTATAATGTGGTAAAAGGCCCCAAACTGAAAGCAAGAGATGATTACACTCTAGACATTAGAAAGAAATATGCACCATACACTAGAGAGATAAGTTGTTGCTAAACACTTCTTCCAAGGCTTCTTAAAGATAAAAAAAAAAAAAAAGTTCTATGATGCACACTCTCATTCTCCCAGTCTATATTTTAAAGACTAGAAATCTAGAGTTTGTGCAAGTTAACGTTGAATAAAATTGAAGAGTTGAATAGAGCAGTGAGGTTTTAGCCTAGTGCTCCTGGGGAGAATTGGGGATAAGGTGGCTTCTTTGGATAAAAGAAGGTGATATTCAAAGGAAATGCTCAGAGATCTCTACGAAAGGAAAGACTTGCACCCAACTTTTTGGGTGGATGTGCACCAAGTTGCATAAACTTTTAGGTACACCCTGGAACAGCAGTGGGAATGCTGTGAAAGGTGTTTTCAAAGAATGGAGCATTTTATTTTCCCTCAGGACATTGAAAGGGACATGTATGGACATAGAAACTAGTGCTGCTCCTTTCCTGTAGAATCCTGAGAGCAGAACAGTAGCCAGAAGAGGCAAAGGGCAGCAGTCAGACAGACTGAATCCCCTTTGTGGACATATGAAGGATGTGTGGGTCAAATGGACACTGTGGAAGACAGACAAGATTGAGCTGTCCTAAAAATAACCAGCCAAGGGGGCAAACTTTTCAAGCAAGAAAATCTAGTAATTAGGTTCTCTATGCAGGATTTGCAGGAGAGTCACAAGAGTTCAAATTAAAGAGAAAGAAATGAATCCTATGGGAGACATAGCATGTGAATGTCTGCCTCGAAAAGGTTATTGAAAGCAGAGTAATAATAGCCCCAGTTATAAAGCACTTTGTTTCTTTTCCTCCATTCCAATTTACCTGACATCCATCCTGAAGATTCTACCAGCATGACATGGAAGACATAAAAAAAAGAGTGAAGAAGAGACCACAACCCTTGTCCCTACTGCACGCCCCTTAACTGAGGGGAGAGGAAAAATAATAATGTTATATGATACTTAAGCTTTATATTCCATATTGAGATTTTTCATTATTTAGCTTTGATATGTATTTTAATTCTCAAAGTGAGACTTCTTTTGACTCAAAGTGGCTGGAAATCTGTAAGCTATACATGATATTCCAAAAAGAAGCTGAGACAAGTGATCCTGAACAGCATATTGGAAGACAATAGTTTAAAAAATTTATTCCAGTTCCTCTTTGCATTCAACACATTCAAAATTTATGATAAACTAGTTTTAAAGCAAACAAAAATATACATGCTTGCCTTATTTTGTTTCATCGTAAAATATAAATGTGCATGTTTACCAATCCTTATAAATTCAAGGTTTTCAAAATAACTGGTAGTTTCTACATACAAATTTTAAGTAAACATTTTTAATTGACAAATATATATATATATATGACAACATTATTTTTGTAGATGTACACATTATGAAATGGCTAGTTAATATGCATTACCTTACATAATTTTTTGTGGTGAAAACACTTAAAATCTACTCTCAGCAATTTTCCTGTATACAATACATTGTTATTAACTATAGTCACTATGCAGTACAATAGATTTCTTGAACTTATTCATCTCATGTTCCTGATATTTTGTAGCCTTAAATCAACATCTCCCCCAAATCCCCACCTGCCATCGCCTGGTAGTTCACCATTCTACTCTCTGCTTCTGTGAGTTTCATTGTTTTTGTTCCCACATATGAGTGAGAACGTGCTGTATTTGTCCTTCTGTGCCTGGATTATTTCATTTGATATAATGTACTTTAAGTTCATTCATGTAGTCACAAGTGGCAATTTTTTAAGGCAGAATAGTATTCCACTGTGTATGTATATCACATTTTTTTCTTTCTTTTCTTTTTTTAAGGTGGGATGGGTCTTGCTCTGTCACTCAGGCTGGAGTGCAGTGGTACCATCATAGTTCACTGCAGCCTCAACTCCTAGGCTCAAGGGATCCTCCTGAGTCGTGTAACTGGTATTTTCTACATACAACTTTTAGAATTTGTATAGTAGTACTTGAAACTGTAGGTACATACCACCACCATGCTCAGCTAATTTTTACAGTTTTTTTGTATAGATGGGTTCTCACTGTGTTGCCTGGGCTGGTCTCGGACTCCTGGCCTCAAGCAATCTTGCAGCTTCAGTCTCCCAAAGTGCTTGGATCACAGGCATGAGTCACTGTACCCAGCCTGCATATCACATTTTCTTTATCCATTTAGCCATTGATGGATACTTAGGTTGACTCCATAACTTAACTATTATGAATCAATGCCACAGTGAACACAGCAGTGCAGATATGTCTTGGATATACTGATTGCCTTTTCTTTTAGATATATATCAAGAGTGGGATTGCTGGATCATATTCTGGTTTTGTTCTATAATTTTTTAAGGAATTTCCGTACTGCTCCCATAATGGCTGAATTAATTTGCATTCCCACCAACAGTGTTCAAGGATTTCCTTTTCTCCACATCCTCACCAACACTTCTCTTTCATCTTTTGGAAAATAGCTATTCTCATAGATATGAGGTGATTCTCATCGTGGTTTCCATTTGCTTTTCCCTGATGATTAGTGATAATGAGCATTTTTAATATATCTTTTGGCCACTGTATGCTTCTTTTAAACAATCTTTATTCAGGTCCTTTGCTCATTTTTTTAAATGGGTTATTTATTTTCTTGCTATAATGCGTTTCAGTTCCTGATATATTTTGGATATTAACCCCTTATCCAAATATACAATGTACACATATTTTATCCTATTTTGTAGGTTGCCTCTTTTCTTTATTGATTGTTTCTTTTGCTGTGCAAAATCTTTTCAGTTTGAAAAAATCCCATTTGTTTATTTTTGCTTTTGTTGCCTGGCTTTTGGGGGTTAAATAAAAAAATTATTGCTCAGACACATGTTGTTTAGGTTTCCCCTGTGTTTTCTTCTTGTAATTTCAGTTTCAGGTCTCACATTTAAATCTTTAATCCAATGATTTTTCAACAAAAACGCCAAGAACACACAATGGGGAAAAGAATGTCTCTTCAATAGGTGGTATTGAGAAAACTGAATATCCCAATGCGGAAGAGTGACATCAGACCCTTAACTCACTCCATAGATTTTAAATCATCTCTTTATAACAATATAAAATTTTACCTAAAACATAGTGTGAATTTTATCCAAGCAGAGCGGGCTTTCTGCTTTAATTATCATTTATTTTGGTTTATTATAAACAAATAAGACATGATTGTATACGTAATTCAGAATAGACAATATAGGACTCCTAATATATTCTATATTATTATTATACATTATCTATCATATTTCATATCTATATATTATACATTAAATATATCCCACATTATATAGGACTTGGCATATATTACCTATTATATAGAACATATTTTAAGGCTTTAATATTATAAATATATAAAGTATATAAAATTATATTTTTATGTTATGGTTACCAACAAAAAACTGGATGTTGGTGATATACACATGTATATATATGCATGCATATACACACATATATATGAATGTAGAGAACTCTATCACAACTAAACATTTACAGAAATAGAAAATCACAAGAAAGAGCCAATCTGAGATGTTAAAAGAAATATCAAGACATGATTTCTAAAAAACATATCACACTATAAAAGAATCAGCAAAAATAAAATTAGAGGTATCATTTTTAAAATTTATCCAATCTTATTTTCTTTCTCTTCCTGAGAGATGTCATCGTTTCTTTGTATTTACTTGAATAAGTGTATATTTTATTGTTGCTTAACAGTGCAGATTTGTTACATGTTTAGCCTAAATTCATAGACCTGATAAATTCATAGACCACCTTAAATGCATTTAAGAATTTCTATTGTTTCACACACTTCAGAAATACCTATATCAAAGAGACAGCCGCAGTAACAAAACATAGAAACTCTGTTTGGATATTTAATCACACTTTTTTTTACAGCTTTGAAGGATCAAGTTAGGCTTATAGTCTTTGAATTTTTGTTGTTGTGGTTGTTTTTTAATTAACCAGGATCACTTTGAAAATAGCACAAATGTGAAATATACTATTTCCTTGGACACATTAAATAAATTGGTCTATACGTCCTCGCTCATTTATATTGATCCACTGTATCTTGCAAAGCATAGGAATTTGAAGTAGCTTTTCTTTTTTTTTTAAAAAAAAAAAGCATGGTTTATTCCTTTAACATTGTTTAAGGAGTCAAAATTAGGATCATTCCAATTTTATATGATGAAAACTGTCTCAGAAACAAAATGAACACAAATTATTTAACTTGGGGAATGAGCGAACAGAATACAGCTGGACCAGAAACATAACATTTTCCTAAAAATCATACATTTTTATTCTATAAACCCAAGCCCAGAACATACAGTATATGCTTTCATGCTTTCAGGTCATCAAAGGAGATTGTGTGTGTGTGTGTGTGTGTGTGTGTGTGTGTGTGTATGTATGTATGTATATATATATATATTATATATATCTCATTTATATATCTCATATATATATAACTCATTTATATCTATAACTCATTTGATGAGTTATATATATAATATATATATATAACTTTTTAAGTTTTTTAAAATGTTAAATACAGGATTGAATATGGACACCAAGGAAAATCAACAGGCTTAAAAATAATAATAATAAAGGCTAGTACATCAGGACTAGATTAAGTCAAGGAACCACATAACACCTAGAGATTATGTTTTCTACTTTACAAAATATTAGGATTTACAACTATAACAATACTGTGAGAGTGATGTTGTTTCACATAAAAAGAGAGTCAAGTGATTCTTTCCCCTCAGTTTCAATTTTTGTATTCGGTAACATAACCACACAATATAACCAGTTAACAAGAACACTGTTCCCACATTGCAATAACTCTTATGTAAATTATCTAAATTATTAAATAATCAACCAATCCTTATTATATTTCTTAATATTAAGAACCATTCATTTCTAGCAATTTTTGCAGGTTGTCAAGATGTCACATTTGTACTAAATTATATGCCTTTAATCTTACTCTTACTATTTTAAATTCATATTAATACCGTGCTTGCCTTGGTAATTATACAGTATAATTCACACAAATTCTAATTAACTTTTACCATACTGGAAAGTTTTCACCACCCAAGAAGTGATTTTTTTCTATTTTCATGACTTCTATGTTAATAGTATCAAATACTACTTCATTCTGTGGAGAGACAACACAAATTATTTTGTAAAGCACCATAGATTCCATGTTTAATTTTACATTATGCGCATAAAATTTCAGTCAGATGGGTATCATTATCCTTAGTTTAGAAAAAAAGAGTAGAGAAGAAAAATAAGTTGCTTAGAGTTGTGAGCTACAGAAAGTCAGAAATCTCTTTCCAAAGCCCAAGTCAGATCAAAACCTTTGTAATGGATTCAAGTTGTTTATATTACTAGGTTTCAAATGGAATAACTGAGGATCCAGAGCCGGAGACAGTTTGTCTCAGTTCTAAGCTTTATTTTTCACGGTATCTCTTCCTAAACCCTGTTCTTCAGCCATCTCAGACTTACAACCATTGCCCCGGTGCAGTATGCATTTCCATAGCCCTGATATTTATCTCATGCAATTGTTCTCATTAAAAAGTCATAGAGCCTTCTCCACTCTCTGAAGTCCTACTCACCCATCAAATCTCAGTGCACATTTTCACCTTCCCGTCAACACTTTCTTCTTCCCTCAGTTGTATTTAGACAGCTTTCTATCATGCCTTCCCTGTCAGTATACCCACTGTAGCATAGCATTCATTTAATCCTCCTTTATTAAACAGCAAGTAAAATTTACTAGTACAGTATAGCATGCTATCAAATGGGAGCACATCATCACAGGATTTAGCAAAAAGTGGAAACTGGACAAACATTTATTCAAAACAAACTTTGTTATTTAGTATCCGCCATGCCAAAACTAGTATTGGTAGTGCACTGACCAGTAAAAATTAGAACATTTCTTGGAAGATTATTTTTTGACAAGCATTACACATGCTAATGACAGGTTCTGCATCACTATTGTTTGTAAGTCCAGCAGAGCCATAGCAATCCCCACAAAGTCCCGAATGTTGGGCTGGTGGTTACTCAAGTCAGTTTTGCTTTATAACTTCTTCTCTCAAAACTGCACAGTGCTTAATGCTGGAATCTAGAAGAAAACATGTACATTATTAGGTTCTGCAAGTTTGAACATAAGAAAAATTGTTGAGTTGGTGATCAACTCAGGAATAGAGTCACATGGAGCTCACAGGGTAAACAATTGTGCGTCATAACCTTTTGATTAATGTTATTCAGTATTTTAGAAAACAAGTTATTCAGCTTCAAAAATAGCATTCTGGTTATCTCAGAGTGACATTTATCTTCTGCCTACCATTTACAAATACACTTGATTTTTTAGAACAGGTTTATGTTTACAGAAAAATTGAGAAGTAGTACAGAGAATTCCCATTTACCCCGTACCCAGTTTCTCCTAATAGTAACATTTTACATTAGTACGAGATATTTGTCACAATTAGTCAGCCAATATTGATGCATTATTATTAACTCTGGTCTAGACTTTATTCACCTATCATTAGTTTCCCCCCAATGTCCTTTTTTTTCTGTTAAGAGATCCCATCCAGGACACCACATTAAATTTAATTGCCATCTGTCCTTAGGCTTCTCTTAGCTATGACAGTTTTTCAGACTTTATTTTGATGACCTTGACAGCTTTGAGGAGTAATGGTCAAGAATTTTGTAGGATGTTCCTCTATTGGAATTTGTTTTTCTCATGATTGGATTGGGGTTATGGGTTTGGGGGAAAAGGTCAGAGAAATAAAGTGCCATATTCATCGCATTATGTGAAGAGTGCAAACTAACAACTTGATTTATAACTGTTAATGTTGACCTTTATCACCTGGCTGAGAAGGTGTTTGTCATTTTTCTGCACTGTAAAATTACCCCTTTTCTATCCTGTTTCCGTGCTGGGCTCTAGAAGGAAGTTACTTTGTGCAGCACACATTTAACAAGTGAGGAGCTGTGCTTTTCCTCCTTGAGGATGGAGTACCTACATAAGTTATTTAAAAATATTATTCTGCATGGGAGATTTTAAGTTCTCTCTGTTAATTTGTTCAGTAATTTACTGTAAATATATAGACTCAGGAATATCCATTTTATACGTTGACTTATAATCTAATACTATTTTATTTATTTTGTTGCTCAAATTATTCTAGCATTGCACTTTGGATATTGGGACCTCTTTAGTTTGCTGTTGTGCTCCTTTGACATACTCCCAATCAAAGTTGTGTGTGTGTGTGTTTAGAATTTTCTGAAAGTACAAAGTACTACAGACACATTTTGTATATTTACTATCACAGCCCTGTAATCAGCCATTTCTCGTAGGTCCAATGGGTCATTTTTTATTAAAGAATGTTAGGAGAAAGTAAGATCTGAGCACTAGGCATGCTCGTTGCTACTGGTGTGTCATTTCTTACAGGTCCTCTCATTTAAATAGACAGAGAAATCCATACGTGTATACTAACCTGTGTATATACGTTTATCTAAAGTCCTTCTCTATGAAACCATCTGTATCAGGTCAAACATGTGTACTTATAGCTTCAAATTAATTTCATTACCACGTAGATTATTTTAGCCTCCTTTCCTTGCTTATCTGTAAATTCACACTTCAGCAGTGAGAATCCCGCCTCCCACCATGTGTCATCCATTTACTTAATTGATCAATTCTATTATCCCCAAAAAGCAGTATCAGAATGAAGCTCTACTCCCGTGAAAAGTAATTTGTTAACCATGATACAAGTTTGTGTGAATTTCCTTTTGCCTTTTTGGATTTCATTCTTTTCAAAGTTACTTACATCAGTATCTCCCCAGCCTGACCCTTTTCATCGAGGCTGTTTCATACAATTGCAATACACTTGGATTCTCATGTCTCAAGCTGTATCTTTCCTGGGATTCCTTGACGTCCTAAATGGTTGTTTTCTTTATTAATGTTCACTCTTTGTGCCATAAAGGTCTAAGGGTTTTGACACATGCAAAATGCCATGTATCTACTATTAAAGCATCATTGAGTATAGATTTACTACCCTAAAGACCCCCATGTTCTACTTTTTACCTCCCCCCTCCCCTTGGTCTCTTGGCAAGCAATTGGTCTTTTTATGGTTTCTATAGTTTGCCTTTTCCAGAATACCATATAGTTGGATCATACAGTATGTGACATCTTCCAGACTGGCTTCTTTCACTTACCAATATGCATTTAAGATTTATTCTTATCCTTTGGTGACCTGATTACACATTTCTTTTTAACGTGGAATATTTCATCACTGTGTAAATGCACAAAAGATATGTAGGCATGCAATTGCTAAATCATATGAAAAGACTATTTCTAGCTTTGTAAGAAACTGCCAAACTCTTCCAGAGTGACTATACTATTTTACATTCCTACCAGTAATGAATGAGAGTTCTTGTTGCTCTGCACCATAGCCAGATTTTGGTATTGTCAGGGGTGTTTTGGTTTATTTGTTTTTTGTTTTAGCCATTCTCATAGGTGTATAGTGGCATCTTATTGTTGTTATAATTTACAAATTCCTAAGGATAAATGTTGAGCATCTTTTCATGTGCTTATTTCCATTCATATATCTTGCTTGGTAAAGCAGATCTTTTGACCACTTTAAATTAGTTTGTTTTCTTATTGTTGAATTTTAAGAGTTCTTTGTATATTTTGGATACACTCTTCTCTTTTTTTAAATTGTAGGAGTAAAACCATCAAACCCTTAAAATTATGTTTCAGGGAGAGAGCATTACCAGATTAGAGTCTTGAAATAAGCTCATAATTCACCCTACTCACTACTTATAGTAGTAACTTTTCAAATGTTTCTGTAATATATGTGGGACTTTTTCCACACATTATCTTTGATTCTTTCTTCTGACAGATTTATGCAGGAAAACAACTGACTAAGTGACTAGGCAATATTTCTTCTGTAGTTCTCTTTCCGAGAAATAAGAATGCTCTACTCTCTGCTGACTTCCTTAGTATTGGTATTGCCTACTCCATCTTCTATTTCTTACCTCTTTGGGGAATAGAATGTATTATGTATTATAGATCTTTGAGGCATCTTTAAGTTTTCTATTGCTCCTTCAAAATATAAGAATGTGAACATAATGCTACATAAATATACACATATATATGTAAAGTTTAAAAATAATAAAAACCAAGTAAAAGATATAATTATTATAGCTTTAAAAAAAGCATAATAATAATAATGACATATAATTTTGGAAAGTTCCAGAAACTAAAATTGTGAACCCTGTTCTATTTTCTTCATAATTTAATATTTACTTAGCACTATGTGCTAGGAATTTTTCTGAACATTTTAGATAGAGCACTGAACAGGGCAAAAAATGTCCATACCCTCATGACACTTACATTCTAGAAGGATATAGACAATAAGAAAATGGATAAATAAGAAAATGTCAAGTAGTGATAAGTGGTATGATAAAAATAAAAGAAAAAATAAATGATAAATACTTGAGGTCATGAATATCCCAATTACCCTGATTTAAGTATGACACATTGTTTGCTTGTATGAAAATATCACATGTATCCCATAAATATATACAACTACTATGTATCCAAAAAAGTAAAAAAAAAAAAAAAAAAGAAAAAAGAAAAGAAAAAAGTGAAAAGAAAAAGAAGTGGTAGCTACTAGTCTCTATTTCCAAATAACAGTAAGTCATAACTACCTTTATAACTAAAATTATTTATTAACTTAAAAAGCTCTTTGTTTTAATGCTACAGTCTTTGTCTTCTTTTAGCTTGTATGTATCTCAAACCTTAATATATAGAATGCATTGAGTACATATTTGAATCTATTGCTTCTGTATATAAACATGAAATTCTCACGTAAGGCTATAAGTGAATATCAGTGTTCTTGTTAGCAGTTACAATTTACATAGATTTTCAGAGAGGATAAGAGTATTAGAAAGTATCCTTCATGTGTAAATGTGTCTCATTTTCTGATCTGAGAAACCTACTTTTTCTAGCCTTTGAAACAGGAAATAATATCACACAATAATTATATCTATTCATACCTCTGAAAACTATTGATTTAGAGTTTCATCTATGAGGCAGTGCAGTACAGCTCTGTGGCTTGCATCAAGAACACTCAAGGATTCAGAGGTAAATGTATGCTTGAATGCACTTATAACTGAATCATGTCTCTTGACATAGCCAAATGCATGCGTGAGGCCTGCAAATAGTGCTGGTTTATCACCAGCTGCATGAATCAAATGAATGCCTGCATAATTTTAACAAACGGGTGGTAAAAATACTTGTTAGGAAAAAGTATCCTGTATCAGGATATTTATACAGAATAAATACATAAGCAAATTATGTGTATGCGTGAATGTGTGTGTGTGCGTGTGTGTGTGTGTAGCAAATTAGTATGTAAAGTTATTACTACCTGGGAAAATACAGGCCAATCACAAAACAAGTACCATTATGACAGGACACAAAAATATGCTATATAAATTTAGAGGAATGGCACTGCAACATGAATAGGGGCAGATTTATTAAAAAGAAGAAATATTCCTCCAAATACACATTTCTTTCTGGATGTAGTGATAAAGGTCTAATCCTTTCAGTAGAATACATTAAAATGCATGAAGGTTTAATCTGTTCTAAGGAGATACTAGTGTATTGAAATCAGTAAATGATAAAAATCACACCAGAGGTTTAAAAAACACACTTCTATGATGTGACAAGGTGGAACTGAAAATGTTTAGGTAGAAGCTCAAGTTCCATGAGTTATCTGTCACCATAACATAAAAAGTTGGTTACACAACATAGGTAAATTTGTTTTTAGAGAGTCTCTTAATGATTTAGTTAGTTGACTTTGGCTCTAAAATGCTTGCACAGTGCTATATCACTTGCCTAAACCTGGATATTGAAAAAAAATGGCTCTCCCAAGGATTATATATCTGCTTGCTTTAGATATTTCAATCAGGGAACAGAAATCTAGGGTCTTATATATAGTACAAGGTGGGGTAACAGGCAAGTGCCATATTTCTGCTGAGCAGATCATGCTGATAATTATCCTTGATAATTTGACATTACATGATTTTTTTAAAATTTCAAAACAATCTTTATACAATATTTTATAAGTATTATCAAACTACCATTCTGTGAAGCAGGTAAGGTATTTCCTTCATTTTACATATGTGAGTAATCTTTTCCCAAAGAGGTTAAGTGCTTGGCTTCAGATCCGACAACCACTATGTGCTTTACAGATAGACAGGTCTTCTGTTCCCAGGCCCGGTCTGCATGACACCACAGAGCACCCTGTTCTCACAGGGAGTATGGAGGCCCAAGCGTTCTCTGCTTCAGCTGTTGTCCATTGATCAGATAACAGCATGATTTTAATTGATCTATATAGGAATTAAGATTTGTGAAGAGAGTAATAAAGTCATGGTTTTCTTTATTGTTGACATCTTAGGGCATCTCCTAATATCCTTTGTACACCCATTTTTGTTTGTAAAATGTACAACCTAGTACAGCAGAAAACAATGTTAGAATAGAACTGAAGACAACTCTAGCTGGACCAATAACATGCTAAATATTCTTGGGACATTCCTCAATTGAGTTAGCTTCAGCTAAATAGGTATAGAAAAAGGCAAGTTCCAAGATACCGTTTGGCTATGGAGTAGTGTAATTAAAAACATAGGAATTACTCCCGTCAAAATCTTCTAAAATAAAAACCCCAAAACATTAAGGTAAATGCCACAATTCATTAAAATGATTTTTAACATTAGAAGGATTTCATGATACCAGTCTTCAGTCTCCTTGGGGGTACTGCAAAACTCGAACATTGTACTTTACATGACTACACCCATGATTAGAATTAACATGATAAAAATGCTCTTGGGTGAAGGCATGCAGAGTGACCAGAATCCCCTGGCCTGTTTTTATAGTAGCAGGCACACTTCCATTCAAAACGTGGTCAGCTTGTTCCTTGGTATAATTATTCCACTGAAAAGGGAGCACTAAAACTGCTGAGGCTTAAGGCCACAGTTTCAAATACTGGTAACTTCTATACCACAGGCGGGGAAAAGAAGGAAAACGACTAAATTGTTTGCTTTTAGATTGGTTTAAAATTATCTGGAAAATAGCCATTTTACTTAACTATTTCAGGAAAAATGAAGTGTACTTTTGGGGAGAAGGCAGCGGCAGTGTGCAGAATGGGAGATGCTGGTGTCACAGTGCTGCCTAAGAGGAATCTCATCCCGTGCTTGGGGCCTTGAATTCCTGACCTTAAATAAAAACCACAAATATGTGTGCAATCCACGAAATAGCAATGCACGTGCCATTCAGTGAGGAAAGTGATAATTCATGCCACATAAGGTAAAATATCCAATTGAAAACTATGCCATGTTCTCACATTTTTATAACAAAAAAAAACAAGACCTGAAATGAATAAAAAGAATGTTGGCCAAAGACTGAATTTATAGCTGTGAAAAGAATGTCACTTTTCCTCATCACTTGAAGAATATCAATACCTTCTCTACTTGATAGACCTTTTCAATGGCACTCTACCGAACAACTATTATTTGAAAATCCCTTTAGAAAATTAGGTCATTTTTTTTTCTTTCACATCCTCATTCTGGATCCTATAAGACATGTTTTGTAGATAATAGGAAGAGTTCCAAAACTCACACTGACTTTTTATTTAATGAGAGATACATTTGATTTTCTCCTGCTACTTGAAGAGGAGATTTATTCCAACACTGTCTTTGATTCTGAACAAAAGTCAGCCCAGGCTCATTTTTAGAGATAAAAAATATCATTTATACGAGAGCAAACCATCAAATCAGCGAACCACTCCAACACACATGAGTGTGGTTTGGGTCACTGTGCAGCTTGCTTCCCCAGGAAGTGTGAAGAGCTGCATTGTGCCCGGGAATTTGGAGACGGAAAAAAGGAAGGACATTCCAGCAAATAGAAATCAGAGGGACTAGATCTTTTGCAAATAACACAGATTTTTTTAAGAAAAAAATATGCACTTCAGAAATGTCATGTTCTTTATCTGTATCTGAGACCTAAACTGACTTGAAATCTGAAGACAACATGGTTTTTAAAAATATCATCTGTTCCCTAAAAAATAAAAATATATGTTACTGGGATTTTTTGTTTGTTTGTTTTAAGGGATGATTTCATGATTTCTCAAGGTCCATTTCTTAGTTTGTTTTGTGCTACTATAATACAATGCCACGTATCAGGTAATATAAAGAACAGAAACTTATTTCTTATAGTTCTGGAAGTTCAGAAGTCTAAGATCAAGGTGCTGGCAGGTTGGGTGTCTGGTGAGAGTTCAGTCTCTGCTTTCCAGGTGCTGCCTTGAACATTGCATCCTCAGTATGGGAAGGATGCTGTGTCCTCACAGGACAGAATGTGCAAAAGGAAAAGCGATAAACTCTTCCCAGCACACCCTTTTATAAAGATATCTAATTCCACTCAGGTAGGCTCTACCCTCACGACTTAATCACCTCCTGAGGACCCCACCTCCTAATACCATCACTATGGCCACTAGGTTTCTTCTTTTTTTGTGAGACGAAATCTTACTGTTGCCCAGGCTGGAGTGAGGTGGCACCATCCTGGCTCACTGCAACCTCCACCTCCCAGGTTCAAGCAATTCTCATGCCTCAGCCTCCCTAGTAGCTGGGATTACAGGCGCACACCACCACACTTGGCTAATTTTTGTATTTTTAGTAGAAACAGGGTTTTGCCATGTTGGCCAGGCTGGTCTCAAACTCCTGACCTCAGGTGATCCACCCACCTCAGCCTCCCAAAGTGCTGAGATTACAGGCATGAGCCACCGTACCCAGCTGTCCACTAAGATTCAACATCTGACTTTAGGAAGGGACATATTTAAACCATAGCAGTCCATGTTTTAGTGACAGCACTCTAATAATGTAACTATGTCACATATTTAGAAGCAACTCATGTAGCTTTATATAATTTTTAAAAAAGGATCTGGTGACATACAGGAAATGTATGATAAAAAGCCTGCAATATTTATATTTATATATAATATATATCATTTTAATTTTGCATGCCTTTGTTTTAATGGGAAGAAAATAAATATTACCTATTTGTGAAATACAAGTCCAAAATTTACTTGAAAAATATAATTTTAGAACTCTAAATTTATTATAATGAGAGAATACAAAAAATACTGGATCACATTTGTTTTAATGAGATCGGGACTTGAGGAAGAAAAGTCTGGCACAAAGATTTACTTTTCCTAGATAACGTTTCAACAAACACTAATCAAATTTCATACAAAATCATATTTTCAGTTCACTTTTATAACTCTCTAGTGTTGTTCTGTCTTTCAATAAGAGGTAATTGGAAAAGGCACTATGCATTTTACAAATGTTTTCCCTTGGATTTCTGAAAAGGTGACTTTTTCAAAAAGTAAAAGCCAAAGCATCTCTAAGTCAGAAATCTCATATAATTGAAGCCTCCAGCTGCATGCATTTTTAATACCACAGACAACACAGTAATTGACATATGTGATTCTGGATCACACTTCAGATTTTAAATTATTTTAGTCTGCTGAAATGTGTTTAAGTGCACTAACCAGATATACTTTCAGTAATTCTGCTTTTAATGACTATCCTTCACTTCAGAGCTTTGATGTTAAAATAGTCTAAGAAATAATGTAATCTCCCCACATGCTGGTTGGGTTATAGTCAGATGTTTCTTAAATATTTCATGTAAGAACTCTCCCTGACCCCTACCACTGTGAAAATGTGAGGAGATTTTACTTAAAATAATTTTATATCTTGTAGTTCACTAAATTAACTGGAGTGATCAGGACCTCAACCAAAATTTATTGCTGAACCTAAAATAAGATCAAAGTAATAAATCAAAAGGATATAGCAGATGTAAAAATACAAATTACAAGGATAAGTTCAGAATAATTACTATTGGCAAAAATGCACTGCAAAAGACCTTAGAAGGTGTAAAGCTCATAGTACATTAAAATCTAAAATTTTATTTAGGCCTCTGAACCCAGAAAAGACTACTAATTCCTACTTATTTGCTGGGAAGCCACTAGGCATGATACCACAGAGCTTTATTAACAATTGCCGTGTCTAATTTCTCTGTGTATTTCCTCTAGTGCCTTAAACTTCTTGCAACCAGGCTGTTCAATGGGTAGGCATGTATATGAATATTCAAAAGTTTCCAATCAACTGTCATGTATATCAGCAAACATCCTGGCTTCTATACTCTTCTTAAATTGTTTACACCAAATATTTTTTTAAAAATTTTCAAATCTGTACATCCTGCCCATGTACCCTGGAACTTAAAAAGAATTTTTTAAAATAAAAAGTAGGCTGTGTTATGTCTCCTATAGTATTTAGTGAGAAGTGATGATGATTTCCAGTTAACATATGTAGAAAATGAAGCTAAAATACGTTAAAGAATTGGTTCCACGGGAACAGAAAACCAAATACATTTCTCACTTATAAGTGGGAGCTAAACATTGACTATACATGGACACAAGGAAGGGAACAATAGACACTGGGGCCTATATGAGGGTGGAGGGTGGGAGGAGGGTGAGGACTAAAAAACTACCAATCAGGTATTATGCTGATATCGTGGGTGACAAAATTATCTGTACACCAAACCCCTGTGACTTGCAATTTATCCGTGTAACAAACCGGCACATGTACCCCTTAAACCTAAAATAAAAGTTGGAAGGAAAAAGCTGATTCAAGTTTGCACAGTTAGTATTTCTGAACATGGAGGTTCAGACTTTGAGTTCAGTCTTTCCAACTGTACAACTGGAAGAGAGTGTGCTTGACACCTGGTCGTGAAAAGCAGGAAATAAGTCAGATAAAAGTAGCAGGACTGGTTCCAGGAAATCTGTAACAGGAGCCAAGAAACAGATCAATGAGAGTGCAAACTAATTGTAACTGTAAATGAATGCAAGAATCAAAGTATTTTAAAAAATGAATTATAAGAGTGTTACCAACAAAATAATGAAGAGACAGTTAAAGAAAGATGCAAAAAAATTATTTGGCTTAAAATTATGAGACATCAAGTGAGCATCAATAGAAAAGTTTAAGAAAAATACAGGAGGGAGATAATGAGATTCTTGGATGTTTGTTATACTATGACCTCTTAACTAAACTGGATTCTTCATAAAAATATATTTATATATTTTTGTATTCCCAGGTAAAATTTTTTGCTTTGAAAAATATTTGATACAATAATTGATTTCAATTTATTTTAGTTGATCATTAAATATTAAATATTAATATTAAAAGATAGAAATTGGCTTGGGGTTATGTATATAAAGACACAAAGTAAAATGGTGGTTGCCAGAGCTGAGGGTAGGGAGAATGGGTAGGTATTGTTTAAAGGTTACAAATTTCAATTTGGGATAATGAAAAAGACCTGGAGATGGACTGTGGTGACGGTTGAAAAGTAATGGTAAAAGTATACTTAATGCCACTGAACTGTACATGTAAAAATTGTTACAAGGTAAACTTTATGTTATGTATCTTTACAAAAAGGAGGAAAAAAAAGTAAGGGAGTAGAATAAAGTAGGATTTGCAGAAGAGGTGTTAAATTGCAATGCGGTCACAACCAGGACCTCAGCTGACTCCACAGGGAGTGCCAGACCCCAGTGTCCATTCAGAGCTGACCCACCTTGAACACAAGAGCAGAACTTTATACCACCCACATCAAACAGACATTGAGTGGAGGCTGCTTTCCATACACCTTGATGAAGCCACTCTGTTCGTCAGTGGGTGATTTCAATTCCAAGGTGGTGGACCTCGCTTACAGTAATCAGCCAGCAACACTCCAGCCATTGGGGAATGAGTGCTTCGGTCTTAAAGGGGGTTTGGGCAACGTACCGTACCATCCATTGCAGCCCACACTCTGTATCCCTGATTCAACCCCCTGCCATACAATAAATAACATTGCTCCTTCACTCATAGTTGGCTCTCTCTCAGCTTTAAGAGCCATCCCAGAGGCATGGTAGGATGGAACTCCTGTGTAACAGGAGGGTGCTTCCATACCAGTAACTCTCTTGGCTTCTGACATCGTCTCCACCCATCTTGACCAAGCTCTCTCAGAATCCAGTTCTTTCCATGTTCCCTCAACTCCTCTTGTTACATTTTGGCTAAGTTGTGTAGCTCCTTCAGTTCTAAAATGCATTATTAGTGGCATGAAGTAATAACATTTGTAATATTTCTGGTAACTTTTGTAATGTTTACCTGCTTCTTAATTGTCTTTCCAGACTCCCCTCCAACCTGGTTCTGTACAAAACACTGTTAATTATTTGGTTAACCTTCAATAACTAAAGACTGCATCCTCTATGAGACAAGAAAATAGGAGCAACACTTTTCACAGTTTTATTGTGCACCTGTACGTATTAATTACTGAGAGGCAAGTTTTATCTCTATTTTGTAGAAGAGGAACCTGCAGCTCTGAGAAGTTAATTGACTTGAAAAGGATAAATAGCTAAGAAATAGTAGAGAAATACTTTGGCTATAAAATCTGTATATTTAGCAGCTACTTTCTTATTAGTAATAGTAATGAAAGCTACCATTCCTTGAGCATTTACCATGTGACATGAATAGTGAATGGCATTTCATAGATTTTAAATTTAACGCATCAATCCTATAAACTATAATTATTCCTATGTTTTATAAAAAACCTTGCACTTCTTAGAGGAAAAACTCCTTAACACAAGCAAACATTGTCTACCGTCTTTGTCCCAAGTCACTCTATTTTTCGGAGGTGCCATGCCCATCATGAATCCCTCTTGGAAAGCCGAGGAGTGTTCAAAAGCACCAAAAGTTGGCTGGGTGCAATGGCTCACACCTGTAATCCTAGCACTTCAGGAGGCCAAGGTGGGAGGATTGCTTGAGACCACGAGTTTGAGATCAGTCTGGACAACATAGCAAGACCTCATTTCTACAGAAGTAAAAAATAAAATTTTTTAAAATCCAAAAAACTTACCAAATAAATTACATCTATATGTACACACATATTCATGCATACGTGTATACGGGATCATTCATGTAAAAATCGTTCTTTTGGGAATGTCGTTGGAAGCATTTCAACTTAGAAAAAAGGTCACGATAGAATAGCCAGGCTGATAAATTTCCATGCTTTATTCTCCACTACAAAATAGTTGAAATATGTCATCTTCTATTTAATATGAAACATAATCTGTTTTGAAATTAATATACAGAATGCTCTAATCTGCTTTTAGACTGCTGAGAAAAAAATATCAGAAACTCCTTTAAATGGGAGTATACTCAACACATTATTGTTTTTCCGAAAAGTCCTTAAAGTTGTTTAAGAGATAAATGGAATTTTACTACTATTTTAATAAGGCTTGTATGATTTAAATTGGTAAGCCTAAATCACTTTACTACAGCAATTTCTAAAGTAACATTTAATTATCTGTAGTTAATACTATAATCTAATGAACAAAGCTATTATGCTCAAGGTTCCCAAAGGTAGAGGAAAAACTTATACTGGTCAGTAAGTTCTAGATTTAATAGTATAGGGGTAATGTGTGTGTGTGTTATCTGTATGTGTGTTTAAAATATATGCAATCCTCAATATTATATCAATTTGCAAAACAAACTTAATTACTAAAACTGAAACACAATCTGAGAAAATAATAGATTGGCTAGTTCAGTATTTTAAATAATAACCATAAAATCTTTGAGAAATTCAGTTCAGCGTATGGTGCCAATGCACTTGATTTGAAAAGCTTTAAAATGATGAATTGGACCTGCATAACGAGGAGCACATTCTAAAGTCACGCTTCATTTGGAAATATATGGGACAGGCATTCTATTTCCTACAACATAGGTTTGATGGTAAAAAATGGGTTAATTTTACAAAAGTCTTTCTAAAATAGGCTCAATAATGCTTACTTCTAGAATCATGCTTTGTTTAATCTGCAAATACTTATTTGAAGATAACAAGTAGTGACTGCCACAAATCAAATTTAATCTTTTTCAATCTTGTGCATAGGACAGAAATGTTAGAAGTAAAATGCAATGAAGCAGCACAATCACTGGGGTCATTCAATAAGAGTGTACAACTGAGGCTGCAATCTTTTGAAAGGGATTTTAGAGTAATGCCCTTTTATCTAGAAATTTATACCTCAATTGTTTTAATATAACAGATAATAACAGGAAGTAAGAGTTCTAAATAGAATATGTGTTAATACCATTTTAGAATATTTGGAAGAGAAATCTTTTATTAAGTGACCTATAAATATTTTGTTTCAATTTGGTTCTTAATAATATATCTACTGTGTTGCAGAGATGAAATTAGTCAGAAAAGAAAGTAGTTAAATAGAATGGATTCAAACCTTCCCACTGATGAATACCAAGTTGAATATTACCATTGGTAGAAAGAAGTAATCTGTATTAAGATCTTTTATGTACATTTCTGTTTTATACTACAAGCATGCACCTTTTCCAAATCTTACTTCTGTCTCTAAAAAAAGAAATCAGTCTCAATGTAATATTAAAAACCAGTCTAATGCTCACTTCACATTTCAAATATAGATGTACCTAGTTATAATTATATCAATAATGGAAAAAGAAAGTGAATTGTACTACCATGGAAAATTTCCAAACTATGTAGTTGGTATTATAGCAAAAACTTATAAATGTGGCTTGTGTTCCTGACAGGAAAGGAAGGGCATGTGTAAAGAACCTTGAGCAAAAATAGGGCATGCAACACCTTGTTTGTGCTGAATACACATTATCTCCACCAAGCAACAGACAAGCTATTATAAGTTTATTGTTTCAGGATATAAGCCTATTATACCCTGCAAATGAAGATACTGACATGCTGCTGTATTGGTTGAAAAGATTAACATTCACAAAGAACAGCACCAAGTGTGCCAAATTAAATATACTAAAATACTAAAGCTTACCATTCAATATGTCCTCTACTGTAAATGTGCATACAGTGTAGTTTCAATGGCCTCTGTGGCCCTGTTAGTAATGTAGTGGCATGTCAGTGTTGGAGATGTAATTTACATCTTTGCTATTTGGCAATAAATCATAGCAGGGTGTATTTTTCTAAACCATTAATAAGTATGTGTGGCATTGATGAAACAGTGAAGGAGAATATGTTGAGAAGCCTGTTTGTCTGTATTTTAGTCACTCATGCCCTGGCAAAACTTATTAGACTTAGGAAACTCTATTCAAAATACTTCATTAATATATTTTTTAATTGTAATACATAGCAAATTTTTAAAAATGTATCTCCAATCCCAATAGCATTTTTGCACTCCTTTTCATTTAAAGTTTTATTTAGTCACACTTTCCCTTTGTTTAAAATAGTCTCCTTGTATATATCAATGGTTGATTAATTCCATGGAGACGAGTTATTATATCTCTCTCTTCCAACTTTTTCAAATATGTTAACTATTGCTAGCAATACCAAACTCACAGGCTTGTTGTGAGAATCAAACCAATATAATATTTTAAAGCGTATATCATAATGTGTAGCATATAAGAGGAAAAACATGTTAAGTAATAATGCTTATGACAATAATAATCTCTACCTCACAATAGCATTGCATACTCACCTGGCATTTAGAAAAAATATACTTCAGAGAATCAGACATATTCTCTAGGCTCTGGAAAACATACATTGACTTGCTCAACCCCTTTCCCGTGCCCCAGTGATGACAATCCATCATTCTAGCTGACCTCATTGTCTTCTCTCCTAAGAAAAGAAAATTCAACAGCTTGTTTTGCTTTCTCTGCAAGGAATGCACACTATCCCAATAGGCTTGCCCTCACTACTTTGATGAATAACACAGAGCATAATAAAATCAGGTTTTCTGACTTACATGTAAAAGGAACATGCATGCTACCTGTAGCTACAGCCAGACTGTGTGTGTGTTTCTGCATGTAGATTTCTACTTGTAGTACAGAATTCTTTACTTTTAAATACAAGGATGCATTTACCCCCCTGCTTATATGCACATCCATACCAAAGGTCATATTTGTGTATTTATTCAACATGATGACTTATCTTAGTAAAACTTTATATTTAGTCTTTTTAGAGTCACAATGTTAACTGGCTTCAAATGGGCTATTCAAAAAGGTTAAGAAGTAAGTTATCTGACTTGGCAAAACATTTGGACCCAAAAGTTTTTGTAACTGCTCATTATAAGATGAAAAATGAGAAAATAAAGTAGAAGGGAGAAAATTATGGTTATCATTTGGAAGGGACTGTGGTTTCAGCTTCCCAGGCTAGCAACAGAACTGATAAGGATGAGACTCAACTTCCCCACAAAATGACAAGCAAGGGATGACTCAGGCCATGCTTTTGGGTTCTTACTCTTTCTATTCATAACTGTTCAACATTTCTCTGAGAAAATGCAACGTAAAGACTGTATAGCCAACATACTGGTTTTTTCCCTTCTATTTAGAAGAGCAGGGGAGAGAGACAATATAAAAATCTTAAAAGTAAAATCCTGGTACTCAGCCTCTGTGATAATAGGACACATATGAGAGCTCTTTCATTTGGTGGCTTGAAAGTCTCAATATACGCAAGTATCTATCTTAAAGGGATTAATTCTTTACTGGCTTTGAGTGTCATTTGTAAAGAATGGTTTGCATTTTTAAAATAAAATCACCTGTCTAAATGTAACTATAATGCTAGGAAAAGCATATTATAAAAGTTAGGTGTTAGAATGAGAGAGGAGATAAAATAATGTGACATAGAGTGTCATGGTTTTGAGCTGAATAAGTGAGCAATGGCCACATGTGAGATTCTTTATTCATTCATGCATGCAGTAATGCATGAATTCACTGTGTGGGTCACTCTTGTAGGTACTAGAGATACAGCAGCAAACAAAATAGAGAAAATCTATGACATCACAAATTTTACGGTCTGGTGGAATCTGTAAAAACTGAAGGCAAGTTTTTGTTTCCCATCTGATTCACAGAACTTTAAATTCCATTTTCAATAATCACTCATTATTTTCATCTGAAAATAATACATGACAGTTGATGAATTTCAAAGGGCTAGATTTAAAAATAAGAAAACGAATGTAAAAAGCCAGATTATGGATAGTAAATAATTCTTTAAAACACTTTGAAACATCTATTCTTTTCTTTTTTGAGACAAACTGTCACTCTGTTGCCCAGGCTGGAGTACAATGGTGCTATCTCAGTTCACTACAACCTCCACCACCCGGGTTCAAGCAATTCTCCTGCCTCAGCCTCCTCAGTAGCTGGGAGTACAGGCGCCCACCACCACGCCCAGCTAATTTTTGTATTTTTAGTAGAGATGAGGTTTCACCATGTTGGCCAGGCCAGTCTTGAACTCCTGACCTCAGGTGATCCACCCACCTCAGCCTCCCAAAGTGCTGGGATTACAGGTGTGAGCCACCATGCCCAGCTGAAACATCTATTCTTTACTGTAGTCTATTATTATATAAGTGCTCTGATTTATGCCCATTTACTATTACAAAGCACTAAAATGATTCAAAACTGAAGAATTTCTCTATGTTGGTGAACTTGCACATCTCTCGAAGCAAAGCAAGAAACTATTTTGGAATGCTTCAGATAAATGCTTCAGTTGGAGACTCAATGCCCACCTACCTTACTGTGTATCAATGAAGTTACCATTTTAAGAAATTTTGTTAGTTCACTTTTTTATGGGCCATATTGTTTATGAAAAATACTGTCAAACTGTTAATAGCATTTTTGAGAAATACTGTCAAACTCAATCATTTTGGTGGGTTTCACTATAAAAGCTAAAAGTAATTTTTATTCTTTATAAGATATAAGATGGTGCTAGGGCTTTTATTACGTTTATATTTTAACAATTCTGACCAAGACAGCCATATAAGGAGTATAATTAAATTTTAAAAAAATGTTTAGGCTGGGCACGGTGGCTCACGCCTGTAATCCCAGCACTTTGGGAGGCCGAGGTGGGTGGATCATGAGGTCAGGAGATCGAGACCATCCTGGCTAACATGGTGAAACCCCATCTCTACTAAAAATACAAACAAATTAACCGGGCGTGGTAGCAGGCGCCTGTAGTCCCAGCTACTCGGGAGGCTGAGGCAGGAGAATGGCGTGAACCCAGGAGGCAGAACTTGCAGTGAGCCAAGATCGCACCACTGCACTATAGCCTGTGTGACAGAGTGAGACTCAGTCTCAAAAAAAAAAAAAAGTTTATATGACTATTTGTATGTATTATTTATAAGATTTACTTTCTGGAATTATATTTTTTAATCAAATGCCAGAACAAAAATATACTTACAAATATTAATATAAAATTAAATCTTAGTGTTTTATACATATTATAATAGCTTTGTAAACAAATAAGAATTTCTCTTCACAAAGATTCTGGGATCACTGGAAATATTGCCAGAAGAGCCACCTCCTCTCAAGTTTGGCTTGATGAGTCTTAAGTATCATGTAATCTGAGCAAGGAGTGGTTACAGAATGTGCTACGTCCTCATGGCAGAGTGCTCGCTAGGCCCCCATCCTGACTGACAGACCCTGGAGCTCTGAACAACCACTGAGATCTGGCGGATCCATCTATAAGATCCAGTTTGGTAATGATGTCATTCTAGCTGTAAACTGATTCCATTTTAGGACAAACAATAATAATGAGGTATATTATCTAACCATCTGTAAGAATTTGTTTACATAACAAATCTGGAGGCAGTAATTAAAATTAGAACAAAATGGATATAAAATTCGTGATCTGAAAATTAAATTTTGAGTGGTAAAGTGATGCTAAATATTAAATCTGTAGTTTCTGTGTTAAATCTCAATTTCACCCTTGCTTCCCCCACTGAAGACTATTGTGCATTATTAACATGAACTGAGTCATTCCATGTATTATCAAACAACAATCTGAAGAGTATTACCTGTTATAATAGTCATTAACCCTTTGTGCCTTAAGCATTAAACTTGAATATCTCATTTCACTAATTAACAAGTCTACCACCTAAGCCTTGTACAAAGAAGGCAGGAGAAAAAGGTTTTGACAGTGTTTAAAAATTTACTACCATTACTAGATTTATTTTTAGTATGTTAACATTATTATTTTTAAATTACTTACAATTTAGAAAATTTTTCACACTATACCATGAACACCTTTAGGTATACCCTCATATCCCAGATCAAATAAAATTTGAATATACTCCTTTGTGAAATACTCTTTGTAAAAACCATTGTAATATCTTCCTTAAATGGAAGACTCCACTAATAACGTTGTTTAGATCCTCGGTGGAGAGCTGACTCTGAGGTTCTCACACTAACCAGGCCTCTCAAAGGAAGACAAAGTGGTACCACGTTGTTAGGAATTCATGGTCCTCAAGTGAAGCAGAAGACACATTTTCTCCACAAGAAAGTCTCTCCAAATTAAGGCCCTGATGCCTGCAAATTAGGATCAAGTAGTTTTTTAATCCAGCAAAGCAAGCATTCAAGACTAAAGGAGAAATAAATGCACTTTCAGAAAAATAAAAACTGATTGACCAACATGGCAAATACAATGTCACTGAAGGAACCTATAAAGGCATACTTCAGGAAAAAGGAAAATAATCGTATAAAGAAGCTGAGATGGAAGAAGAGTTAACAACAAAAATAAAATTGTTTAACATACAGGTAAATCTAAAACATTTTCTCATAATAATCATGTGTGCTACCTGGAATTAAGAAAAAGACAAAACTAAAATACAAGATCAAAATAGCATATTGGCATGCCTTGATCCGGAACACTTAATGCAAAGTAGGCTGTAGAATTAAGATATATTCAAGTTATAAAAAGATATTAACAATATATAAATGCAGTGCAAAAACAGTTAAGAACATGGCCCTTTTGAAAAAAAATACACAAATAACATTCTCCCTTAAGATACATTTTCTTAGGCATACTTTTTCCATGTCATATTCTCAAGAATAAACTATGGAGAATAGGGGTCTTTTTCTTGTTGTTTTTGGTTTGGTTGTTGTGATTATTTAGTCTTTCTTAGCACTCTCAGCAATCCTCACGCTATTTCTACAAAATGTGAGTTGGATTATACATGGTGCCCTTTTCTAACTTTATGAATTGCTTTTCTCTGTAAAGAAGATCATAGGTCCTACAAACACAATGTCTCATTCCAGCTAGTGCAGCCCTTGCAGGGAGGGATCAGTTTTATCTTCCAGATCAGCAGGACAAATATGAATAGAACTAGCTTTGTGTTGTCTGAGCAATATTACTAGATAGCTTTGCATTGTCAAAATATTACTGTTTAAAATAACTTTCTTAGATTTCTGTCTTAACATCAGTTACTTAATACTTCACACCAAAATTGAAAATTGCACTATTATAAACCATTTAACAAAGAAAAACACTATATATATCCACACATACATATATATACACACATACGTGTATATACATGTATATCTTTTATGCACATATATGCATATATATACATATACGTACATATAGGAGAATTTTATGCACACATGCATATGTATGTACACATGCATATATGCATGTATATGTGTACATATATATCATATACATATGTGTACATATATACATATACATGTAATCTGTGTATAAACATATACATATGTAGGCATATACATATATATGAGCATTTATAATTTCCAATGAGTATTTTATGCACATATATTCCTTACAGTTTTTAATCATTAGAATGAGGCATGAGGACAATGGTATCAATATGATTTCATTCTATCTTTCCAAATACTATGAAATTTTGATTCATGAGCAAATCATGATGCGGATTCTTCTAGTAATCACAAATGGTATCTTAGATATTTAGACTCAGGCCCCAATTGACAATAAATGTCAGTTATCCAAGTAAATTCTGAGCCTACAAAGGTGCAGATTTTGAATGTAGCTCGGCATATCAGTTTGAGAGAACAGAGATTGAGAGATTGCTTTGGAGAATGTTGCTGCTGTGCTGAGTTCCAATATTCTCTCCAAATGTGGATGACCGGAAAGATGCTACCTGCTTAAGCCTAGAGACAGGTGACTCACAAAGGTCACCTCGATCTGTGTTTCATGGAGTTTGAAGGTTAGCCATCAAGAGGAAAGAAATTCTGCCAAAATTCTTTGGTAGGAAATTCACTGCTAGAATCTGTCAAGATAAATGATAGGTAAATGTTTCTTATAGATCAGATAATTTGTCATGCAGGGAAGTGTCAGCCTGGAGTCAATGTGATTCCTGCTCAAGAGTATCATGTGTGTATACAGTGAGACTCAAAGAGTTTTTCCATGAATGGGACCCCTGAAAAACCAGGGGTATACAGGGAGTAGTACTCAGGGGAAGGGTGCCTGTAGCCCACGTCATGGCAGGGAGTCCAAGCAGAGGCGCCTTAGTGATACCACGAAACCTTAAATTAAGCTAGTAACTAGAAAAATCCATGCTAACAACCTGCCAGACATAGTGAACACAGACTCATTCTAGAGCAGCACCTCTATGTAAAAGTCTATCCCCTGACCATGCCCCTCTCTGTATTTCAATTTGAGAGGCTTTGCAAAAAGTCAAATGGAAAAGAGAGAACAAGCTGGTCACACCTATTTGCAGGCAACAGCCTGCCTGAAGCCAGTCTTACATGTCACAGTGAAGATTTAAATCAAATATATAGCTATACATATTATAAAGTCAGGGCATTCTAATAGCATTTATGACAAAGTTATCACAGCACTCTCCAAGAGTGAACAGAAGAGTCATAGGCCTACCCAGATTCTCTTCTAGTGGCAAAAAAAAAAAACAAAAACAAAAACAAAAAAAAAAAACTTTCCTCTTTGAATAATGTCAAATGGTCCATAAGGACAAATAATAAGCAGACCTATTAAAAGAATCTCAGAATCTCACATGACATGTCTGTTTACCATTTAGGCGCCATTTGCATGAAGGAATTATGTCTTCTGCTTAAAGTAGGGTAGAACAAACATTAGACCAACTTATTTAGCCTATGAAGATAGAATGAAATGAGAAAAAAAGAACACAATTTTTTTTCATGTTGTCCTTCTCAGTATTACCATCTGGCAGCTATCCTGTGACAATTACTGTAGGAACAAGTGGCTCGTATCCCGGCAGTCATTGAAGCACACAATGGGTATTTAGAAGAAAGAGAATTTCCAATCATATATAACACAGATGTCAGAAATGTAGAATGGTTGGATAGAGCTTTGTTTTTTTTCTCCAAATTTCAAAAGGCAAACAACACATTTTGCTCACTCTATACTTCTGTGTACAATGATTAATCTAAATCAGTGTTTCTGTACCTCAGCACTGTTGACATTGTGAGCCAGATACTACAAGACTGCCCTGTGCCTTGTAGGGCATGTAGCAGTATCCCTGGCCTTTACATACTAGATTCTGGCACCAGTCTGCAATTGTGACAACTAAACTATTGCCAGACATTGCCAAGTGTCTCCCACACAGTACAACTGCCCCTCTCCCTCACCAACTTTAGAACCACTGGTCTAAAAATTCAGATCGCATATCAAAACCTTGATTGGCAATCAAATTCTAACATACTTTATTTCATTTAGCATCTTTTAAAAACTCATGGTAATTCAACACAAAATGACATCGCTTGGTAAATCCCAGTTGGAAAGAACTGATAAATTAGAGGAATGTTGAAAATCAAGAGATTTTGTTTCACTGAGACTACCGGGACTTTTAAAAGGCGGAGAATTCTTTATGGTACTATTAAAATGTGCTGGATATGTTGATTACCTTGATTGTGGTGATGATATGATGGGTGTTTGTGTATGTTCAGACTCATCAAATTGTACATATTGAATATGTGCAGTTCTTTGTATATCAATTATAACCCCATAAAGCTGTTAATTTAACAGCTTTGTTAAAAGTGTCATGAAATTTGAAAAACACTGAATTACTTTCATACATACATATTTCATTGAGTATTTAACACACTAAAAGCAGGTAAATGGTGCTAATCCTAGCATAAATTTAGCAGAGTCAAGCATCTATCACCCTCAGATTACTTGAATGTCACTATAAATGACACTAGTCCTTCCTGGCACAATGCATCAGCCATAACAAAAACAATCTCTTAGGATAATCTGTTTTATTATCACTTTATAAAAATGATTTAGGTTATTAAATAATAATCTCAATAATTTTATGAAAAATGGCTTAAATATACTTTGATTCAAATTGAATAAGCATGGTTCTAATTTGCATGACCTTTTAACAATATTCAGATCATGTTTTATACTTTGTGGTATTTTAAACAACTTAAACTTCTTAACTATAAAAATAACTTAACGTGTAGATTTTTTTAACTTCTAAAATGGAAATGGGAAGTGTCGAGTTTTCTCCCAATTAGGCACCTGTTCTTGAGGACATTTTTATTCCTGATATCATAGTCGTGATTACTCTATAAATTAGAAGAAAAAACAGAATAGAAAGGGTACAGATCCAATAGTATATCATTATACCAATCCACTTTTAATCAAAACAGACAGCCACTATTTTGATAGGTAATTTCTAATAAAAGAAAAATAGCTCAATGTTTAATGACAAATAATTTTAAGAGATCCTGTTTTATTGAAAAATTAAACTAGGAAGAAATATTCAATATAATTTTACTTACGTTAAATGCACATTTTCTTTTCCAAACTCGATTTCCTCAAGTGAGATCAAATATATTAAGTCATGTATCAGGTCAGCAAATGGTCAAGGCACAGTTAGTGCATGTACTGTACATTCCTGCATTCTTGATTGCTAACGTGAGTGTGAATAAGTTTAAAGTTGTATGTAATGTGCATATTTTTTCTTTGAATAAGAATACAGTGGTACAAAAAAAAGTCATGTCTCTTCATTATGGAGATATATTCTGAAAAATGCCTTGTTAGGAGATTTTGTCAATGTGGGAACATCATAGAACGTACTTACACAAACCTAGATGGTATAGCCTACTACACAACTAGGCTATATGGTATAGCTTATTGCTTCTAGGCTACAAGCCTATACAGCATGAACTCTACTGAATCCTGTAGGCAACTGTAACACAGTGGTAAGTACTTATGTATCTAAACATAGAAAAGGTACAGAAAACATATAGTATTATAATCTTATGGGATCATTGTTGTATAGGTGGGCTGTCATTGGCCAAATCATCTAATGAGGCACATGGTGTATATAAAGTTGTATCTTAATGGTCTTTAAAATTTTGATCTACAGCATTCAAGGAGCAATTAAGTTACTAACAAAACGCGATCTTATATAAAACTTTATATTAAATTAAAAAATGTTTAAACTCTCAATATCGGCTTTCATGGGTCAGAAAACTGACCCCTCACTACCCCATAAAAAAAAATGAATACTGGCCAGGCATGGTGGCTCACACCTGTAATCCTAGCATTTTGGGAAGCCGAGGTGGGTGGATTGCTTGAGCTCCGGAGTTCAAGAATGCCGTGGGCAATATGGAAAAACCCTTTCTCTACTAAAAAGACAAAAGTTAGCCAGATGTGGTGGCTTATACCTGTAGCCCCAGCTACTTGGGAGGCTGAGGTGGAAGGATGCCTTGAGCCCAGGAGGCAGAGGTTGCAATGAGCCAGGATTGTGCCACTGCACTCCAGCTTGACCCTGTATTAAAAAAAAATATTAAAAAAAAATAAAAATAAAAAAATAAAAAGAATACTTAACTGAGACCCTTTGAGTTAAACTGACTTTAATAAGGTCCTATTAAAGTCAGTTGTAGCCAGGACTAGAAAGAATCTCAGAATCATTTGCCTTCTCCAAATGGTTTTCCTATAATCACTATGCTGAATGATATTTTGAATGAATAGAAAAATGCTCACTTTAATAAAACTTGAAAAACGTGCATTATGATGTGTGCTAAAGTACAGGAGCAAACTGGAGGGACATCAAACATTCATGGGTTTATTTCTATGAGGGTAATGTCTCTTGGCACACTTATTATAGACTTTTTTTGAAACAGCTGGTTAGTCTTCCAGTTCTTATGAACCTCACCTAAATCATCTACACTGAAAGCGAGTGAATGACTAATGAATACACAGTAATCATATTTTTAGATGCTTTTAGTTTTTTGGTGGCATACACCAGTGCACAATGGATTACTGTGTAAATTAATGCAGAAGTCATTTAAAGGTAGAACAGATAATAAAGTGGTAAAGAGTGAAGTAAAAGAGAATATAGTTCTGTATGAAACATTGTCATGGCAATGCAACAAAAGGACAATAGAATAAGCTAAACCCACTTTCATTAAGCTCATACAAAATTGTGTCACCAGACAAAGGCAGTGTTACAGACAAAATTCAGGCTTAAATTAGACAATCACCATTCACCTCTGTGACAAGGCTTAAAGCTTATTTAATAAATTTGCAATGAAATATTTATAAATGGATACAATTCTAATTAACTGAGACATTTTACAAAGGAAAACTAATAACAAGGCTACTAGATCACACTTTTTCCATTCAACACTAAAATAAAATTATATAGAGCCCATTTTTATTTGGGAGAAAATATAGACGTCAAGCAATACCATAACTGACATAATCTAATGAGGAAAATGACCCATGGCCTTTTTCTTTAATCAAAATAATTGGTATGTTATTTTAGGCTTCCCGGAACCAGACTCAAAAACACTTAACTTCTGTCTTGAAAACACAGTATGTGAGGAAGAAATGGTTTTAGAGACTAGAAATGGAATTGGAAAAATATGATACAGATTTTCACCATAATATCACCAGTTAACTATGGCCAGATCACACTAAACAAATTTTGTCCCATCTAATTACAGTGCTTGTTAATATAGAAACCAGACTATACAGAAAAAAATTTAAATATAGAAAAAAGGCGTGGTGGCGGAAACCTGTAATCCCAGCTACGCTGGAGACTGAGGTATGAGAATTGCTTGAACCCAGGAGGTGGAGGTTGCAGTGAGTTAAGAGTGTGCCATGGGTGAAAGAGCAAGACTCCATCTAAAAAAAGTAAAATAAGAAAAAAGTTTTGTTTGTGTTAGTCCCAGTAAGAGTTGTTCTCACAGAAGTAAAACTGTGATTGAACATTTTGCAAATAAAATTAGGGAAGAACAAATACTGCAGTCTCCTTGCTGAGAAGATTGCATCACTTTTCCTGGTTTGATGCCTTCCACAGGCACTAAGAAATCAGATCCTATTTCTGGGCTTTTGGCTGCTAAGGGCTCAGCACCGCTGCGAGTGCCCCTATTGGTCAGGATGGAATATAATCACTTGCTATCTCTTCCCCAATGTTTCCTCATCCACCAACAAGAACCATTCATGCATCCCTTGCCCAGAATTCTCTGGCCTCTTCAATTCAACAGTGTTTTCTTGTCTTGTCAGGGAAATTGACAAAAACAAATTTTTTAAAAAAATTAAAAAGTGATTTGTGGTGATAAGAGTGAATACAATGTGTGCATACTCTTTTGCCAGGAATACTTCTCAGAGGAGGTGATTTTGATAAGAAATCTGAATAAAGGGAAGAAGAGAGTCATATGAATATCTGCAGGGAAACAGTCTACACAGAAACAATATGAAATCCAAGGACTCTGAGGCCTGAGCATGCCTAGTGTAGCTAAGGAACATTAAGGAGCCCAACATGGCTGAGTTGAAATAAACAAGTGAGAAGGAAGTAGGAGAAATCAAAGGAATAACAGGAATTGGAAAAGGGAAATTCATAACAGCAAGTTATACAGTCATATAGGCTGTTGTGAAGAATTTGAATTATATTCTGCATGTCAAAGGAAGTCCCTGGAAGATTTTTAAGGAGAGAAGTGGCATTATATTACTTTTCCATAAAGGAGTCTCTCAGTTCTAGATGGAGAAAATATAATAGAGGAAGCAAGTGTGAGTCAGAGATGAGTCAGGGGGTTGCATTAGGCCAGATGAGAGAGATGATGATGGCTGGGGCTACTGATAGAAATGGGAAGACGTGGTAGAAATCCCAACATTGTTTGAAAACAGAGAAAAGATTTATTGCTGGGAGTCAGATATTTGAGAAGTTTGTGGAAAACCATTCTTCTATTAAGTTTCGGAGCTGAAATTAAAGCTGTTTCCCTGACCTGAGGCCTATGATTCAGTGGTTTCCAACCCAGGATGATCATTATCATCACATAGCAGTATTTATGAGTCATCAATTTCTAAGTCCTGACTCAGTCCTATAGAATCACAGTATGTGGCAAAGGGGGTTGGGAAACTTTTTTTCCTAATATTCAACCATGTTTGCCACCCACCTCATAAACTATGCAATGATAAGTAAGATGAATGTGTGTATAGGTACAGCATTAGCATTGTAGAAAAATTACTGACTGTGTTTGGGGAGCGTGCAGAAAATCCTGTGTCAGAGACTATTTCACAAAAGGAAAATGTAAGCAGGGCTTTGAAGCACAAATTGTTTCTCAGTGAAGAATGGATCTAAAGAAGTATATTTCAGATGGAAATTACAGAAAGAATAACCTTCAACTCTGAATGGGGCCATTTTCTCTTTGAGCCTGGAACAAAGAAGAGAAAAATGAATGTGGGAAAAAAAATACATTTGTTTATAAAGATAGGTATTAAAGCAAGTTTAAATCTTCTGGCCTCAAATATCTCTTTAAAATAGGATATGAGGTTGCTGACAATGAAGATTATAATGGATATTGGGTAAGATGTTTGAACAGAGAAGTTTTTGAGTCATGGCAGAGCAGAAATGAGAAAGTGACCAGAAAAAGAAACCCAGATGAAATTTCTGAGAATGCATTGTAGTATATATAGGATAAATTAGATATTCATCTAGCCAGCTGTGTGATTTTCTCTGTTGTACTCAGCGGCCTGGCATATGAAGAAGCAGTATTGAGAATTGATCCAAATTGAAGAATTTGTGGGTTTTAGAAGTGAAACATTCTAGGTAAAAACAATTAAATAACTTAATTATAAGTAAAAACAATTAAATAAATTGCTTAAGCCATTTCGTATCTGCACTAATGATCTAAACCTCAATTTATGCCATGAGGATTAAATTAATAAACTAATTGGATTATTGTTGGTAAATAGTAGAAATCTAGAACTGGCAACCACTATTACTATTGTTGACACTATGAAAGTATGTTAAGTGGAATAAAGATAAATTATCAGAGTTCAGAAGACCAAGAATTGTGAAGATACATTTTTGAATATTTTTATTTAGAATCCTTGATATACCAAAAATAATAGCAGGGAGCGTCATTGGTGAATTTGGAAAACTGACATGAAAAAAAGCTAACCTATATTTGTATCTTTCCAACCTGTTGGGACCATTTTACATCACGATCCTGCCACTTAAATAATGTGTTTGCTAGAACTCCTGACTTTGAGTCATTCATAATTTCCTTTGATTGACATAAGACCTTCTCCTTTGGGTTTTAATTCGCAAGGGTGAAGGATCAAACAAGGGCGGTTGCTGAAAACATTTTTGTTTGTGTTGTTTGTTCCCACACAGGCTATTTCCCTTCCCCTACCTCCTATTCATTCTCTGATGCATTTTCAGTAGGTCTCCTATCCCCACACTCCACTGAAACTGCTCTTTACAGAAGTCACTAGTGACTATGTAGCCAAATCCAAATGACCAATTGTAGTTCTCACTTTCCTGACCTTTCAACATTGACCAAGTCAACCACTGCTTCTTGAGACCCTTTATTCTCACTCTCCAGGTTTTCCCCTACAGCTCAGGCTTCTGTGTCCATTTCACACATTATAAATTCAGCAAACACTAAATGGTTACCTGGCAAATCATTTCTATCCTTGGACTCCTTAAATAATTATAAGAAACATGATTTATTCCTATGTAGATGGCTATTTCTGTCCCTTTCAAGGTAGAGAATATGTGAGTCTTAGTCTTGTTCCTTTTATGTGACCATTTTTAAGTTTTTCAGAGTATGTGTGGACCTTTCTTTCCATGCACTTTCTCTTTAGAGATAAAGTGATCATCACCCAAGGATCATTAAGCATCATTTGTGGACTGACCTTCTCTAAATGTATGTACCCGGATTGTGTGTTTCAAACTCTAGACTCACCAGTCCAAAGGTGACTCACATGTAGGTTAAACTTGTGTTAGAAACAAACAAGCAAACACACGAAACACATTTAAGCTTTTATGTCAAACCCGTATTTTCTAACTTGAGTTTATGTTTCCAAGCTTGTTTTTAATCAGTTATATACTATAAATTTATAAAGTATAAATTATTTAATTCCGTGAAGCATCTAGAATATAATACCTTTAAAACACAGACATAATCATTGGCTTAAAACCTGTAAATAGCTTCCTATTGGGTATAAGATAAAGTTTAAATATCACATAGACCCAGGGATTTCTCCACTACTTCTTTGAATTTTGGTTTGAATAGTTTCCTGTTGTACTCTTTTGAAAGGAGTGATGGCAGGAGATCTTCTATTTTACCATTTTGTGGCCATCACTCTCAAACTCTGTATAATATTTGATTACAATAATATTTATACTACATTTGTTTTATGGATAAAACAAATTTTACAGTAAAATCTCCAACTCAAAGGGGGAAATTATATTAAATATTGTATATTTACACTTTAAAATTGAACTCATTTTGGAATCTTCAAGCAAAATCACAATATATTTAGTTTTGATTTGTTGAAACAGTGTAATTATAAAACGTCCAGTGAACACAGCTTTTCTTTCAAAATGGCAAAAAATGCATCCATTTGATTATAATAATCTGTCCTGCCATTGGAATTTATTTTTGTAATTTTTCCAATATTTAAAATTTGTTTTGTAATTAATGTAACACTTTTGAAATGGGCAATGATACTTCTCTGAAATGTTTGTATATTATAAACAACCATGAAATAGATCATTTTATTTTTGCTGCAGATTTCTGTTTTTGTAACAGGTAAGGTCTTAATACATTTTTTAAAATTAGTTTATAAAATTGTAAAATAATAGACTCCAGATATACTTTTGTGACCTTCAAAATTAATTTCCAAGGAGACTTTTAAAATCAACTTATTGAAAGTTAACTTTTCTTAAGTAAAAATGTTTTTCCCAAAATAACGCATTACTCTTGCCACAGTGGGACATTGTTAAGCTGTCAGTCATTGCCCACTGTATAACTAAAATTACATGTGCAAAATATTCATATTGTAATTTCATGTTTTTTTCTTGAACAAAGAAAATCTGATTGATTGCAATCATTTACACAGCCAGACAAGAATATTTTTAAAAATTCAAATATATCATTTCAGGCCTCTATCTACAAAGCTTTGAGAACTGAACTAAAATGAGAAATCCCGTACTCTTTCCAGATTGCATAAAACAGCTGTGAATTCAGATTCAACACTTCATCTTTCATGTTGATGTGGACTCTTTTGATCCCTGGAAAGAAATATATTTATAATTTCCAAAAGAACTGTCTCAGAGGTAAGTGGTATCCAAATGTTCTGTAGAGATAAAAAAAAAAAATACAGTGTCAGTGGTATTTGGCTGTAGGTTGATGATGCATTGCACAAGGATATAGAAACGTCATTCCTATAACACTTGTAGCATTACGGTTTAGGGACTATTTAACCTTTAACACAAATCATTTTTATTTTCCCACTGGAATTTAAAGCACTTAATTTAGTTTTATTGTATTTCTTTTTCTTTCCCCTTTTCCCTATACTATGCCCCTTGGAAATTTTGTCTTTGGCAAACTGTAAAAAAGAAAACAATAAGAAACATGATTGCAAGACAAAACAAACTAGCAAAAGATGAAGAACCAATTTCCTCAGAAGATACACTCTAATGTAAATGAACTTAAATCCCTATCAAAAAAGATTTTTAAAATTTAGAAATAAATTGACTTTATGTTTTTTCTGATGAGTTCTGCCAGATAAACTTAGAAATAAATAATAACAAATATACAGTATGAAAAATAAACACATTGGCAGCGGTAAGTTTTATTCTGGCATTTTCCCTATTCAATGTTGCAGAATTGTTTTATTAGAATTATTTGAAAGCACATCACTGATAGCATGTAAAAAGAAAGCAGAAAACTCTATGTAATTCTGAAAATAAAGGAAAGTCTGGAAGATCATTTTATTTCATAAATATTCTGTCATCAGTGACAAATTTTGAGTCTTCATGTTCTATATTTGATGGAGATGTGTACATTTCTAAATAGTTCTTCAGATGTGTTTGCACATGGATTAGACTTAACATGTCTTTTCTTTCCACCCTGACAAAATAATAATGTAGTTGGTACACAGTGCTGAAGAGAAATGTAAAGAATAAAGTGTCGCGAGTTTTATTGGGACAATAAAAATGATTTGTATTTAAGGTTAAATAGTCCCTGAACTATAATGTTACAAGTTTTATGGGAAGAATGTCTCTATATGCTAGTGCAATGCATCATCAGTTCACTTCCAAATACCCTGACATTGTACCTATTTCTATAGAACAGTACTTGAATAGCATTTGCCTCTAAATAGTTCCTTCTACATATATGAGCGATGGATATATTATCTAAGAATGAAAGAAGGGATCATGACTCTAAATGGCACAATAGGTCATATACCATAAAGGTTAGTGATGCAGTGGTTATTGAGTGGCTATATTTTGTTTCTCCAATTTTTAAAGCAAGATAGTTATTTCTGCACATGGTGGGAATAGTTTGATTTAATATAAATTAAGATTTGAAATCATTAACTTTGCCTTTTTATAAAACATCCTTGAGATGTGGGAGTTTTTTAAAGCTTACTAATTAATTGTGTTTACGAGTCAATTTTATAAAAGGATGTGCAGAATTGTCAATTATCTGTTGAAGTCAGGTTGTAGAGAAAGTCATTCAAGGAAACTCTAAATAAATAGTTTAATTAAATGAATGTTATATTCAAATGTGTTCCATACATTGAGAAAAGTCTAAGTGAATATTAAATCATTTCTACATATGAGAAATATAATCTCAGACTCTTTTAAATAATTATAAGAAATAGAACTTCATAACCTTTCTTTCCACATGGCCGTGTCTTCTTCCAAATAAATATACACAACCTGACCTAGTAAATGACAATTTTAGTGGAAAGTTGATGTCTTATTTGACTAGGATATTTTCTGGAAAGGCCTTTGTCTTTTATATACGTTTTTCTTAGTCTATGGTTTTAGCATAGCGTACAACAGTATCATATCTATATCATTTCAATGGAGCATAAATGATTAAAGATACAGATGTTCAACGAGCTAAGATATATGATATACATATATATGTACATATTCAAAATGCACATATAAAAACACATTTGAACATCAAAATTAATAAGCTTCTGACAGCACCATAAAAGCCCATTTCTGATGACTTTAAAATACAGGATAGACATCTTATGTTTAGGATGAGTTAGATTTTCTCCAAATTTTTCTCGTCATTAGCCTAAGAGATATTGACTCAGACATCTTTATAGCTAAAGACAAATATTGGGTTAATGGATAAAGCACGTAATATAAATGAATGAAATTGATGTGCTGTAAAAATTGTCCACTATCAGAAAGATGTATGAACTATTAGTCCTGAAATATAAGTATATTGCAACAAGGATAAGTATGTTATTGGAGATATTTTTTTTTTTCACTGACAGCTTTTCTTTTTTACTATTATACTTTAGGTTTTAGGGCACATGTGCACAATGTGCAGGTTTGTTACATATGTGTCCATGTGCCATGTTGGTGTGCTGCACCCATTAACTCGTCATTTAGCATTAGGTATATCTCCTAATGCTGTGCCTCCCCCCTCCCCCCACCCCACAACAGTCCCCAGAGTGTGATGTTCCCCTTCCTGTGTCCATGAGTTCTCATTGTTCAATTCCCACCTATGAGTGAGAACATGCGGTGATATTTAAAAGTTGAAATTGAAAACTCAAAAAAATGAAAATAGAAATATCTTCCAACATTGTTAATTTCTTTGATTTGGAAAAATAAACCTGACATGTTCTACAAGAAGATGCCAGGTCGTATGCATTGCATTATGGTGTGCTGTCACAGTATACAGAAGTCTGTTTTCAATCTCTTAACTAGCAGCATTGCTTACTTTTATTGTTTATAACTGGAAAAAAAATTGTCACAAAGCTACATTTACATTCAAGTTAATTAAAAGTTACATTTAATTTTTGGAATTGGACTGTGCCAGTGTAAAGTATCTTCTGATTCTGGCTCTTGACTTACCTAGTCATATTATGTGATTTAACAGTGTGAGGTCATTGTCAGAAAGTTTTAATCCTGAGACTTTTCTTAACATTTTATTTCTTAACTCCACAATATTAGACATGTCATTCATGCAATCCTGTTAAGCTCCACAGGGTGATTTCTGCCAAGAAGTATTTGCCAGGTTAATCCTTGACAAAGGAGCTTCCCAAAGGCATAATTTCACTAGAAATCAGGTAAGCAAGTCCTACTTTCCAGTTACTACTTGTATTCTACATGGCACTCTATAAGGCATTTAGATGATGAAAAGACTATCATTGATTCCGTCTTCACTTGTGAGCTAAGATTAATTTTTTATCTTAGATGAAATAAACTTACTGCATTTTACATTTCAAAGAATCTGTTCAATATCAAGTGACAAATCATCCTTCTTCCAGAGAGTTCAGAAGATGATCACTGATGCTATGGGAATGTACACAAATGGCTGGCTTAACCATTGACACCAGCATGATTTCCAGCTTAACTTCTTAAGTAAAGTAATTCATGGTGAATGATGAGCTGAATGAGAGTAGCTATTCTGTCATTGCTAAACGTTTCCAAATAGGATTTAAGTATCGTATTAAGTCCAAAATTAACCGAACTTCTTCAAAACATTGTCTTTCGTCATTAATCTTGTCAATTTTAAGTTAAACATTCCGGCAATTATACAACACACGCATGTGCACACACACACAAAATCACTTTATGAATTTATCTTGGTCATACACCTCATGTTCACAAGTATCTTGAGACATCATAATTCCATTGATGATGTATCATAAATATGTAAGACATCAGCAGAGAATAAAAAGAGTAAAAATCAGTTACTTCTTTTTTTTTAATTTAATATGAACTTGGTGTATTCATCCATGTTTCCAAATTTCTGGGCAACAGTTATTTCACTTACCCTTGTATTTGCCATGTCTTAGTTTTCTATGTGCAATTTTTCTTCATTTAATAAGAACAGCTCTAAAAATTACCATTTAAAAAAGTATTGATGTATGATAATTCATTATTCATTTGTGATATAATTGCTTTTCAGAACAGCAGTGCTTGTGCTTATTTGCATTTAAAAATAAACCCTCCTGAAATGTTAGCCTTTTCCTTTGAGTTCATTAAGTTTTTCACGATATATCTTTTTTCATGTAGTTCATCTCCATTACTGTGGTTCGTTTTGAATTGGTGCTTTAAATTGCAGTCTTTTTACAGAGATACACTATGTTTGCATATTAAACAGGTAAGAATATTATTAAGTTCTACTAAATAATATGGTCTTCTAACTTTCCATGAACGCTTATCCTTCTTGGTTTAACTTTTATAAGCTTACTGTTAGAGATACACAGAAAAATATTATCTACTTGAAAAAAATTTCAAGCACAATGACAAAAGAAATTTTCTTTTTTTAAAAAAAATGAATAAATGATTTAATAGCCATTCAATTTCTATACATTATGAAAGACTCTTAAAATGCCTACTAAAAGAGTAATTAGCTACCATAGCTGAAATGACCATTTTAACAGATATCTAGCATATTTTTCCACTTTGAATTTCACTAATTTAACCAATAATGCCTGAAAGAAACCAATATTCCATTCTTAATAGTTTTAATCCAGTTATCTTCATATCTAGAAATTGTAAGAAAAATATTGCCTTATCCATGCACAGGCATCACCTTGTAATTTAAAAAAGAAATTTTTATGTATAGCAAAGCATTTTTCAGTATTTGGATTTCTAATTGCTTCTACAAATAAACTGTGATAAAATGTGACTTAAAGAAAGGTCATTGCCAAAGTTACCTTCAGTTTCTCCTATGTTGTCTTTTAGGAGTTTTGTAGTTTTGCATTTTGCATATATGTCTGTAATCCATTTTGAGTTGATTTTTGTGAAAGTGTAAGGTCTGTCTTTAGAATCTTTTTATTTTTTGCTTGTGGGTGTTCAGTTGTTCCAGCACCATTTGTTGAAAAAATGATTTTTTTTATTATACTTTAAGTTTTAGGGTACATGTGCACAAAGTGCAGGTTTGTTACATATGTATACATGTACCATGTTGGTGTGCTGTACCCATTAACTCGTCATTTACATTAGGTATATCTCCTAATACTGTCCCTCCCCCCTGCCCCAACCTCACAACAGGCCCTGGTGTGTGATGTTCCCCTTCCTGTGTCCATGTGTTCTCATCGTTCAATTGCCACCTATGAGTGAGAACATGCGGTGTTTGGTTTTTTGTCCTTGCGATAGTTTGCTGAGAATGATGGTTTCCAGCTTCATCCATGTCCCTACAAAGGACATGAACTCATCATTGTTTATGGCTGCATAGTATTCCATGGTGTATATGTGCCACATTTGCTTAATCCAGTCTATCATTGTTGGACGTTTGGGTTGGTTCCAAGTCTTTGCTATTGTGAATAGTGCCACAATAAACATACATGTGCACGTGTCTTTATAGCAGCATGATTTATAATCCTTTGGGTATATACTCAGTAATGGGATGGCTGGGTCAAATGGTATTTCTAGTTCTAGATCCCTGAGGAATCACCACACTGACTTCCACAATGATTGAACTAGTTTACAGTCCCACCAACAGTGTAAAGGTGTTCCTATTTCTGCACATCCTCTCCAGCACCTGTTTCCTGACTTTTTAATGATCGCCATTCTAACTAACTGGTGTGAGATGGTATCTCATTGTGGTTTTGATTTGCATTTTTCTGATGGCCAGTGATGATGAGCATTTTTTCATGTGTCTGTTGGCTGCATAAATGTCTTCTTTTGAGAAGTGTCCACTCATATCCTTTGCCCATTTGTTGATGGGGTTGTTTTTTTCTTGTAAATTTGTTTGAGTTCATTGTAGAATCTGGATATCAGCCCTTTGTCAGATGAGTAGATTGCAAAAATTTTCTCCCATTCTGTAGATTGCCTGTTCACTCTGATGGTAGTTTCTTTTTCTGTGCAGAAGCTCTTGAGTTTAATTAGATCCCATTTGTCAATTTTGGCTTTTGTAGCCATTGCTTTTGATGTTTTAGACATGAAGTCCTTGCCCATGCCTATGTCCTGAATGGTATTGCCTAGGTTCTCTTCTAGGGTCTTTATGGTTTTAGGTCTAACATTTAAGTCTTTAATCCATCTTGAATTAATTTTTGTATAAGGTGTAAGGAAGGGATCCAATTTCAGCTTTCTACACATGGCTAGCCAGTTTTCCCAGCGCCATTTATTAAATAGGGAATCCTTTCCCCATTTCTTGTTTTTGTCAGGTTTGTCAAAGATCAGATAGTTGTAGATATGCGGCATTATTTCTGAGGGTTCTGTTCTGTTCCATTGGTCTATATGTCTGTTTTGGTACCAGTACCATGCTGTTTTGGTTACTGTAGCCTTGTAGTATAGTTTGAAGTCAGGTAGCATGATGCCTCCAGCTTTGTTCTTTTGGCTTAGGATTGACTTGGCAATGCAGGCTCTTTTTTGGTTCCATATGAACTTTAAAGTAGTTTTTAGAAATTTTCTTTAATTTCAGTATCAGAGAGAGGAGGGAAGAGTAAGTCATAGAACCAACTAGCAAGCAGCCAATGATTGGCTCTAGATTATTACCGTGTGAGAATGTTGCCTTCTAATCCTTAGCTTTTCCAATTTTGCAGACGAACCTGGGAATTCATATTTTGACCTAAAATCTCATGATTTTTGAGTGTTGGTTCAAAATTCTTTCAATTTCTGTAAATAAAAATAAGCATAATTAAGCATATGTCTGGTTTATTATTATATCCACAACTTTGATGCTTAAGCTTCCCCAACAGACCTCCATCATCTTTTTATAAAAGATGGAACTAAGATTCAGAAAATTGAGATTTGCCCAAATGTATAAACCATGATAATGAACATAAAACATAAATTATAATGCTAGGAGATAATAGTGGGATTCATTCTATTTAAAATACATCTAAAATTAATAAATTTATTGTGATTGAATTTTGAATTCACCTGCCAGTGAAAATTAAAGCCAAAGAAGTAACTCTACCAAAATAACACAGATCGCCATCTGTCTTAGATTATTTCAATTCAACCTAAATGTAGGTTTAAGCCAGGTGATATCTGGATTTTTTTTTTGTTACTTCATTGTTAGAAATATAAAGGCAGAACTCCCAATTTAAACCAAGTGCCTTATAGCAAAGTAAATTTTAAAATGTGCAATTACTCTATGGTTTTAGATGGACATTAACAACTAATCTAGGACAAAAATTCTCCCTGACTAAACTCTCCTAACTGAGTCTTTGGACAGAGTCAGACACTATTCAACCTACTGCATAGCTTTACCCTCTGGCACTTTCTGGCACTTAAACAGCAAGGCCACAATAAACGCATTAAAAATGAAATGAATTTGGTAAACATTCAGTATAGCCAGTGCCAGTGGGAAATAAATGTCTGTTGATTTTGCCAAACTATTAGAATGATTTGGTGAGCATATGAAAATGTTATAAAAGGGTATTTCTTATCTCTCAGAAATATTTTCCACAAGCGGTGTTACTTCACTAGGCAGAAGTGAATATAATTATGTTTTAACATCAATATATATTAAACTACACAAAGACAGAAAAAAAACCTATTGGACACCTTTAGTTTAATTAGTTTAAAATTTTTATGCTAAATACAAATGAAGCTTATAGCACTTCAGTATTGCTTCCTCAGCATATAATATTAAAACAAACATTCCAAGATTAAGCATTAAGATATGCTCTTAAATTGCCTTGTATCATTAATTGATACTCAATTCATGCTACTGTATCCTGAAATTGAACATCTTAGAAGTACAACAGCAAATTTCAGCATTATTCTTTCTTCCTAAATATACTAAGTTAACATTACCTTATAATTTGTTTGGTGTAAAAGGAGACCCTGCAGCATAAAGAACTTGATTTCTTACAATGTCTCCAAAATTCCTGGAAATGTTTCCAAGCATGAATTCTCCATAAAACAATATGCACAATGAATGTACGTGTGTACACTATGAGAAGCAAAGATGAACACAGTTACAGAGTTCATGACAAACTACACAACATGAGGGCCCGAGGCATGACGTTTCTAATAATATCGGATTTTTTGTCTTTCTTTGAAAAATATCTATCTTACTGTAAACATCGTTCGTTACAAATACTTCTAAAGATCTGGGCACTTAGAATATTTATGGCAGATGATGAAGCTCTGTGAGGAGGAGAATGGAGATCTTTGTAAACTGTCCTCCTGAGCTCCCATACTCAAACTCCTCTTGTTCCAATGACCATTCTGAGGCTGAGTCCCTGGCTGAATTCAGCAAATGTTTATCGAGTTCCCATGAAGTACAGGTGCTCTTTTAGTTACCGTGCATAGAGAAATGAACAAAACAGACCAATTTCCTGTCCATGTGGGCCAACATTTCCAGTGGGGAAAGGCAGACAATAAACTGGAGAATGGGTTAATATATTAAAATTGCACAGCAGTAAGTGCTACATCAAAAAATTAAACTCAGAAGTATTGAATGGGCTGGCATTGATATTTGAAAACGTAGGCTATAATTTTACTTATATCATGAATCCTTAAAGTAGAAATGTTTGCATTTGTATACTTTCTCCACTCTCACTCTTTTAATCTCTGTAATTGGCCTTAATTTTATGTAATGATAATGTAAAGATGAGGGAAAAATACTTTACTTTGAAGAAAGCAAGCCTAGAGTATCTGGTTTTAGAGTCCACACTTAAGCATGCTCCAGTTTACTTTCTGTGCACAACAGAAAGGGAAAACTGCTGCCCTCGTATAATCTCGCTCTGTGGATTTTCATTCAGTAGACACATTATGGTTGGGGGATGTTCATACTCTTATTTTCCTGCCACAAAATAGTGAAGTACCCCATCAGTCGTCCAGTTGGCATGGGTTCCTAAGAATGCTTCTTCAAAGCGCGGGTTGAGATCTGAGACTCCATCTATTAGTCAAGTGGAAAGAGTCCTCTAGAGTGAAATTATCCTCGTCTTCACTACTAGACAGACAGATTAAAGTGATTTTTCAGTTGGATAGTGCAACTGGGCTCTTTAGAGAATATTAACACACAAAGTGAGTGGGGAGGCTGAGCAATATTTCTTGTGAAACACAGCATGTAAAATGGTACACGTGCAATGCTGGTAAAAACAATTTCCTTAATAATATATACATTAAATACAAATATCTAGGATGCATTAAAATCTATAGATTAGATTTACTAGATTTATATTACAACTAATTCAATTCTGAATTTTGTAGGTCTATGAGCTAATTCTTTCACTTTTACTTCATGGTTTGGTCCTCAGCTAGGCCCATGTTAATTATTTTGTATGCCATATTTCAAGGAAGAAGGTACAAATTTATTTTTCATCAGAAAAAAATACTAGTTTTTTTAAAGAAATTAAGGGCACTTAAAATTTTTAACCAATACATTTCTAACAATTTATGCGAAAATGAAAAGAAAAATGATATGAGCAAAAAACATGTGAACTCCTATGTTGAGACCATCTCTAGCCAGAATTTATAAAGATTTAGAAGACTCAAGGATAGCAGAATGGAGTCGATAGATCTACAGAGGAAATCCGTGTGTGTGAGTGGCAGGTGTTGGGGGGTGGAGGGGAGGGCATGCGTAAAGCCAGGGCAATTGGTGATTAACGCCTCATGAAAGCAAAAAATATATATATATTTCAAGGTTTTTATTATTATGAAATTACATAACTGCAGGGATATAAAAGATTAATCAGCCACACCAATTCATGCTCATTATTTTCCATAAATTCTCACATAAGAACAGAAGGAAGATGCGTATTACACTTTTATCTTGAAGATTTACAGCACTTTTAATTGAAAAGTAATAAATATGTACCAGAAAAATATCAGGTGGAAAAGAAGACAATCAAGAGAAATAGCTAAGGGAGACTGAATATATTTATATCATTTGACAACAAACATATAAATTTTTGTGAATTAATTTTAACACATAGCAATTCTCACATTTTGACTCATCACCATTTTATCTGTGTTCCCCCATCAATGTAAACTGGGAGAAAATTGATAAAATTTTTATTCAGTATTCATTGATGCTACTATACAGTTTCATTACTAGTCACTGAAGAGACTATTGCATCAAAGTTGCAGCTGAATATGCCCTGACAGTAGAGCTAAAATTCAATTGCTTAAAAGCCAGTTGGATAAAAGTTGTGTTAGGGAAAGGCTTTATTTAGGGAAAAGGTATTAGGAAAGGCAAGAAAGATGATGGAAGCAGAAAATAATCATCTGAACGTTGCTCAAGATTTATTTAAGGATCATTGATTTTTTTTTTTTAAGGAACTCAAGACTCTAGTAATTACATCAGAAGAAGGACCCACAAAGAGTGAACATTTCTAATCATCACAGTCCATAACAAATTAAAGGACTAATTTTATGCTGACCCTAAGGAAACCAATGTATCAATTAGACAAAGCGGTTTCCTGGAGCAAATCTTCTCAATATGCTTTTTTTATTTCAGCAAGCTTGCAGGGCCCTATATGTTTATCTAACCATGAGTCCTAGAAAGAACAATTACGAATTCTATGGCTGGTCTTCTCTGAATATACTCATTGACTCCTTCTCTGTCTGAAGGCAAAATGGTTATTTATTGATTCTTTTATTCATCCATATTGCTGATAAAATTAAGCAGTGATTAATCTGCTTGGTCAAGTAGGTATCATGCTAAGTAATAAAAATACTAATGTGAGTGAAAAAACTCCAGATATTACCTTCTAATAGGAAAGATAGGCAAATATTGATAGTATATTATTAGAATGAAAAGGGTTAGACTTGCAATATAAACATACAAAGTGTGATGGGAACACCAGTTTGAATGCCTGATCCCATTATTTGTTTATTCTTGATAGAGTGTAGTACCTCAGGAACATGGGTTCAGATCTATTTGTTTCTTCAAATCCATTTGATTTTCTACCTGTGATGCCCAGACTGTAAGGAGAGTATGAGTACAACCATATGAAAAGCGGGGGAAGGAATGCAATGTGGGAAAAGAAGGGAAGGAAAAGAAAGGCAAGCAGTAGTGAAAGAAAGGAGGAGGGATGAAGAGAGAAAGGGAGAAAGAAAAGAAGGAAATAAATATAGATGCAACAGGTCTTTTAGGCAAAGGATTCTCAATGCTCTTCTTAAACTAATGATTACATGCTTGATGTCTACCAGGAATAAATATCATCTTATTACAAAGTCCTTTTGGTAGACTTTTGGAAAAGGTAAACACTCATAATTTGCTTTCTTCTAGAAATTATGAGAGCAAATAAAACAAAATTTTCAAAAGTAAAAATCATAAATTGATTAATCATGTGGAAGGCAAAATAGAATTATTGTTTACTTGATTCATTTACTCATTTATATTGCTAATAAAAATTACTCAAGCAATGATTAATCTGCGTGGTCAACAATCTGGAAAGGTGAGGGCATTCAACGTCCAAACATTTATTAATGTGTCAGGGAAAAATAAATTGACCCAGGTATAACAACTATCAGATATTCTATGTAGACAAGTACCCAATCTCAGTTTTGGAATATCGATAAAGCTGTACTTCTCTACCCAGACGGGCACAATGAAGTGCAGAGTTGTTAAACCATTATCCAATAAATTTGATGAACTAAAAAAAGCAACCTAAAAAAATTCTACATTTTTTTTTAGTTTTGGAGTACCCATAAAGGTGTACATCTTTGTACCCAGACAGGCATAATGAAGTGCAGAGTTAAACAGTTATTCAGTAAATTTGATGGATTAAAGAGCAATCTACAAAATTCTACATTTTATTTTTTAATGAATTTTATTCATATATGTCCAGCAGTCTTTATTAGACTCAATACTATCTCTACATCTATATCTGTAGATTATACTAAGGTAGTCTTTAGAAATTACTGCCTTGTAGACCGGGAGAAAGTAACTATTTAGAATGTGTTCAGATCTCAAACTCTGACTATTTTCACTTTGCCCTCCATATAGAAATGCTTTGAGTAAATATTTGCCCTTCTGAGTTACCAAGTTAATTTTTATAATGATCCAAGTTCATTTTAATATCAAAGGTTTCTAAGCATCATATATTATAAAGTAGAGCACATCAGGTAGCTATTCAACTTTACAGCCTCTAATCCAACTGCAACTTTTGGCTATACATTTCCACTATCTTTATAGCCTCCCTAAACTTAATTTATAGTCTTTTTCAAGGTTTCTTCAGGAGCTTCAGAGAGCTTTGACATCTAATCAGTTTTCCTTTTGAGAACGTGACTCTGCAGTCTGGGGGAATGGACATATTAGAGGTATTCAGGTCAACTGGTAGTTACCCTTGCCTTAATAATATTATATACTCAGATAACTCCCATAAAACTTTTAGATTCTTGGTTTTATTTATCCTTCAGTGTTTTCTGACCCCTCCTCCAAGCCTATAATTTTATATTAGAAAAAAAGAATAAGAGCTAGACAACCTGAATCAGAAATTTTTTAAAGTTAGCTTTCTTTTCAGAAAATAAGAATTTGTCACGTAGTAACAATTTTACTAAATGCCATAATGGACAGAATGAACATGTCTATCATTCCCTGTTATAATGTTTACACTTGAATCTTAATTCTCAACTGCAAGATTCTATTAAAATGTTTTAAATGGAGTATTAAAAAACATCTCTAAGGTATGTTATTAAATTGCTTACATCATTTTCAATTTCTACAAACTTTACAATGGAAAAAGATCTTTTGCCTATATTAGTAGACTTTTATTATCCAAAAGCCATAGAATTTTAAAACATATAGTAGGATTGATTTTGGTTTTAGCTTTTGCTTCCATACTACTCATGTCACCAAGAAAATTAATCTGGTGGCCTCTGACTAAATATATCACAGAACGAAGTGATTGGTAACTTCTCACAAAAGCAGCTGAAAACTAAATAATAAAGGTCTTAACGTCAAAACGGAAATGCTTTCCAGATCATTCACATATTGTGTTTTCATACAGGCAGGATTCATACTGAGTTTTGAATATCCCATTGTCAAAATCAACTGACCAACCGTTTTTCTAAACATGCTTGTGTCTTTAATTGCACTTAGTCTATAATCTTACCATAATCCAACAATAGGAAATTTAGTAAGACAAGAACAGAATCCTGGAATGTTGTTTGGGGTTTTGATTTTATTTTTTCCTATTTGCAGGGTAAAAGGATACTGCAGCTAATCCAAGGAGAAAAATATGTGTGATCTCAAGGGAATGCACTTTATTGATTATAGCAAAGAAGGGGAGTAAGTTCAATTGGCTCTCACTACTTAGTCTTGACATAGATGCAACTTTGCTGAGAAGAAAATGAGTATGAGGTAATGCCATCATAAATAATTGCTTAAATCATCCCGGCACTATGGAAGCAGAAATTTTGTAAAGGGAGAAGGGGAAAGCACTGTAAATGTAAAAGCATGGTAAAGACAAGCTCTTAAGATAATTGAGGATTTTTCATTGAGTAGTAGCTTTATACAATATATGGCTCTAAATCCAAATTTGGAGTATCCTCTAGTTAATCTAACTGCAGATCAAAGCAGATTTTACATTTTTTTTTACTACCAGCTTTAGTTACTACAAAAAGAATCAAAGGGGCTAATGGATTGTACACAATTAAATAGCCTCCCATCCAATATTGTACAGTGACACAAGTAGGAGAGCATGTTTGTTACAAATAGCCGAAAAGCTTTTAAATGTATTTCTCATACAAATATTGAAATCAATATCAATCTCTCTAAAAAAGAAAAATCTAACTGGATTTCATGAAGAACATTAAGATGTACAGGGGTCTAGTATAATTTCCAGGACTTATTCTTGCCTTTTGGGGGAAAGCTAATATTAAAGCTGGAGTGGAAAATGAAATGCCATCGGATGCACTCTGTGTCTATTTTTCCGAAATACTTGCTCACATCAGTAAAACTTCTACTGTGATTACACCTAACTCAGCGTTTTCAAAGATTTTACTTCTTTTTAACTTGTAATTTAACAAAATAAACTATTAGATAATAATAGAAGTCAGGTACCCTGCTAAATGGTTTACATATATCATTTCTTTTCATCTTATGGAAAAAAAAAAACAGAGTAAGTATTATCATCTCTACTTTCTAGGGGAGAGTAACCATAGCATGGAGAGGTTAAGCAGTTTGCATTAGCTCCCACAACCAGTAAATTGGGGGCAGCCATCACAAGGATGTCAGCTTTGCTGGAGGCTCAAAATAGGACCTTAGAAGAAGCAGCTCAGGATGGGATCTTTGGTGCCATCAGCCACCTGTATGACTTTTCTGATAAATGTGTTAACCTAGCTGTGTCTCAATTTCCTCTTCAGTAAATTGCGGTAATAACCTCAAAGTACGGTTGTGGGTATTAAATGTGTTAATATTGCTAAGACACTACAATACAGAGTGTTTGGTAAGTAAATAAAAGGTCTAACAACTTTTCAAAACGAGATTTTCCTTTGTATCTAACAACACTATCCCATTACTAGCTTCCTAGAGTGGTTTGTTTCTGTTAGATATGTCATCCATTAAATATGTACAGGAAGCAATTTGGAAAATTATGCAACGTACAAAATTGTTAAATCTTTGGTGAAATGGAGCTCAGCTGAGAAACAGTCAACATAACAACTCATGAAAATGATTTTTTTTAAAATGATTTTAATGCATGAACCTTACAGGCCATCAACTGTAAAGACACCTAACAAAGAAAGCCTGTTTGTTGTTGTTGTTTTTAAACCAAGAAATAGTACTTTGGAATTTACTTAAGAAACTGCAAAAGTACCTGTAAAATCCCTCATGGGAATGATTCTATTTAATAGATTATTAGTTCAAGTAATTCTTATTCAAAATATGATTTTCCACCAAAGATTACCAATAGTGGTTTCCATAGGTCCACTAACAATGTTTTTCAAAATGTTATATTTTGAATGAATGTTAATCTGACATTTATATAATGTCTTTTATTTGCAAATAGGACCTTATGCTTAAAAAAACTGAGAAAGGAAACCTAAGAATTATTCCAACCAAAACACAGACATAAAATAAGATTGTTAAATGCAATCTACAAAAAATATTGCCATTAAATGAGATCTTTTCAAGTGTTTGTCCAGCAATGTATTTGGTGGCATTATGTAGTAAATACATTTTTCACTGTATAGTAAAAAGCAAGAATACTTTGCATAATACAAGTCTTTACAACATAGAAAGACTAAAGCTTAGGTCTTATTTTAATTCTCCAATTCTAGCCTAAGAAATGAGACTTTTAGTAATCCGATTTGATATTTTTCAATTTCCTTTGTCCATAGGTCTAAATTTTATTAAATTACTTGTGCTAGGAATTCCCTTTTACGTTTAATCATGGATTGGCATAGGAAGCAGTGCATCTTGTAAATATTTAAGAACATGAAATGAGAATGAACTTCTTACTTAATAGTGTTTCCACCAAGTAATAAAAGTATGATATATTGATAAATATAATGTACTAAGATTACAGATATATTTCATTTTACTCAATAGATGCCTAAAAAGTTGTGTATAAATCACATCTTTTTCAAATTGAACCATAATAAAAATAAAATGGAAGAATGTGCAGAGAACTCTGCTGTGCCCCTAACCTCCCTTTTTCTTTCTTGAAGAGAAACAACATCTGATCAGGCAGGTGTTCCCTGGAGGACTCTCCGGTTCCTCTAGGTGAGAGAAGCACCAAAGCACACAGATAAAAAGCAAGGAACTTCAACCCAGTGCCTAAATGGAGAACGGTAACCTGATTGATAGCTAGAGGATCACTGATCAAAAAAAACAGAAACTACTGTGCCCCCTGCCCCTCACAGGATTTCAGCCACTCAATAAATCCTAGTAGCAGAACTAGAGAAAAGTGAGGAGTTCAAGAAGACTGACTGACAGACCTAAATGGACATAACCTGGACAGGAAAAGCAAATGAAACACACAGAGCTGACAGAATCTAATGAAAAATAATTAGAATAGACAGGCACTATTAGAACACCACTGCAATAACAACACAAAGAGGTCTCAGAAGGAATTTCAAGCTCAATACACACACACGCACTTTCTCTGTCCCTCTTTTATTTCTAATTCTTAATAGTATTTATGAGCTTAATTTTACAAAGTATTGGAAAATTTAAAAAAAAGAAAAAAGACTAAGCTACTAAAAAGGCCTACACATCAATCTAACCATGGCTTATTCACACCGAGTAAAAAGAAAATGTTAGAACAATATAATGTCTACAGATGAAGAAGAGGTCAGGACTCTAGGTTACAAGTAGAGCTTCAAGTCAAATATCATTGTTATCAGGGTGAAAAAAAGATGCTTTTCGAAATACAAGGATTTGAAATATATCACTCATATGCCAAATGTAAGAAAAATATTCCAGGAATAATTATAAACAAACCAGTAAATCCCAACCTATACGGGAAAATGAGAAGATAGTGAAGAGTGGTAAATTATTAAACCTTGAGTTGTTTATGGATATGTAGAATAAATGACCAGGTATAGCTTAAATATTACATAGAGATTTATGAAGAAATATACTCTAGGTTAAAAATATAATAATTGCATAGAAGTAAAAGTAAAAGCCATCTAAGACATAGGAGCTTAAGTGGCTTTGAGATGATTGATTGATAGAAGTAATAGCAAAGGTGTCTTAAAAGTCTCACTTTTAAGAGGAGGAGACAGGGAGCAGGGGAATAGAAGCATCTGGCATGTCCTATCTTATTAAGAGGGATAGAAAGAGAAGAAGTGGGGGTTAGAGAATTGTATATGATAATAGAGAAATGTATGTTCATTTGTAAGTACTATGAAAAAGAAGTTACCTCTAATATGATGAAAGAATTCTTGGGAAATTTCAAATTAAAAAAGGATAACTCTATACCTGAAAAACAAGGAAGTCATGGAAAATTGAAAGAAAAAAACTACAATAACCAGTAAACAAAAATATGATGAAAATGTCTAGTATTGTTATGCTAAATGCAAAGTTATTCTATTGCCAGAAAGAAGCCCTATTACAAGAAAGAAAGAACACTAAAATAAAGCATGAAAACTAAGTTACGTTCTTCAGTTCAATTCAAGAAGAAAACAAATCAAGATTGGAAATATTATCAGTCACAGTGGGATTTAATATTAAAACCATTAAACAAAATAACACTCTAAAATTAACCTCTGGATCAATGCAAATGGGTCACCGTGAAAGTTATAGCCAAGGGAAATTTTTTAACCTTAAATGTTTTCATTATTTAGAGTGCTAAGAAGGGTAGTATATAGTGTTAAAACTCACAATTTAGGAAAGAGATTGAGTCAAAACTCTTTATGTGTCAAATAACAATAACTCTATAAAAAAACTATTCAAAGTCTAAATATACATTGACAAATTAAAATTATACTGGGAAATCTCAATAGATATTTTTCAAAATTATATGATCAAGAGTTAAGTAAGATAATGAAGATTTAAGGACTATAACCAGTGAATTATTTTAACAGATTAATTCTTCAAATTGAGAATATATTTACATGTCCATAAAACAAAAGCTAATTATGCATCCGTATACAATCTGATATTATTTAAATACATATGAATAAACGATGTCCTACATATTTAATCTAAATGGAACTTAAATTTTCACATCTAAAGTAGCTGTTAGGTAAAAACCAATGCACCGGTGAAATCTTTACCTTAAAAGAAGCATTTGCTTTTGAATATTTTTATTATAAAAAGAAAAACTACAAAGAAGAATTTATGAATTATATTAGGAATTGGAAAATGCATACTAAAATAAAAGAGGTAAATAAATACTAATAAAAATCTTAATAGACAAAATAGAAGACAGAAAAGGATTAGATAAATTAATTCAGAAAACATTGAAAACAAAAACACCAAATGCATGTGTATGGGGGAGAGAAACTTTTGGGAATTTAAAGAAAAAGAATGAGGGCCAGCAATGTTCTTTAACTTGATTTATCCATTCCACAATGTATACATATATCAAAACATGTGTACATCATATTTTTTTCAATAAAAAAATAAGGTGGCTCACGCCCATAATACTAACACTCTGGGAGGCCGAGGTGGGAAAATTTCTTGAAGGCGGGAGTTTGAGACCAGCCAGGGCTATAAAGCGAGACCCTGGATCTCAAAAAAAAAAAAAAAAAAAAAAATTAGCAGAACATGGAACATGGGTGTGCATACCTTTAGTCCCGACTACTCAGGAAGCTGAGGTGGGAGGATCCCTTGAGCCCAGGAGTTCAAGGCTGCAGTGAACTATCATTGATTACACCACTATGCTCCAGCCTCAGTGACAAAGAGAGATCCCATCTCTAAAAATAAAAGAAAAAAATAGAAAAGAGAAAGTAGACATGAGTTTAGGAAAGAGTACCTCCAAAGAAAGACAGGAGATGATTATTGGTCCAACTGTGGTAGAGCATGGGAGGAAAGCAGAGCTGCCTGGTAAACAGGTAAACATCGTTAAATTTTTGAATATGTTGTTAAAGGCCAGGAATGCCTGAGACTCTAAACCCATGGGAAGTTTACATCCACACACATGTTCTTCTTCAGAGATCTTCAATCAGAACGCATAAGAAAAATTAGGAACAGGGCAAGAGATCGGAACAGCCAGAAATTGGGAAAATTTAAATGAGAAATAGATAGGTCTGAAGTCATGGTGGGAGAATTTTCTCATTTCTCTCAGTAACAAAAAGAAAAAGTAAGAATACAGACCTGTAAATAACATGATTTAAAAATTTGACTTAAGTAGACCTAATAGTCACTGTCTCCTAAACATGGATCTGTATATCTAATGACGCTATAATTTGTCTCTGCAGGCATGAGAAATGGATGCACATGTGTGTAACAGGGCATACCCAAGAATTTTATACAGCATTATAGTATTGCAAAGTGAGAACTCATTCCCAATGTTGATCATCAGTGAAATAGACAAATTGTGGTACATCCACACTATACAACCCTGAAAGTCAATGAAAACGTGTTACACCCAATAACATGTATGAATATTTGAAACGAACATTCGAAATTCGAAATATGCCAGATACAAACGAATACCTAGTCTATGATTCCACTAAAATTTATGAAATAAAACTGTAGTATTTAAAAATGCATGTTCTCTTAAGTAAAACTGCAAGCCAAACCCACGGAACTCAGGATACTGTTTAAGTTTGGGAGGTAGGGTGTAGTGATGAGGAAGCAGCATGAGATCTTTGGGTTTTGACAGTGTTCTAGATCCCAGCCTCGGTAGACATGACACAGGTCTTTGCGTGCGCTAACCCACTGAACAATATATTTTGTTTTATTCAATCATCTGTATGTGTTCAAGCAATTAAGAATGGTTGTAACACTCGAAAACATTAAAAATGTTTCAACAAATAATAAATATGCGAAATATGGCAAAGTATTAAAAATTATTAAAGCTCCGTGATATATATAGGGGTTTGTTATATTATTCTCACCACATTTTTGTTTGAAAATGTCAACTAAAAAGTTTAAAATGAATTAGAGTATAAAACAGGTAAAAATATTTTCTCTCTGCCTTTTTAAATAGATTTTAATAATATTTATCAGACTTAAGGGCTGTCTTCTGTCTCTTCTAGTAGTGGATCTAAGCAGCCGAATTGGTAAAGGAGTTTTAAAGGGAAATAATCATATCTAACTGTAGATTTGCCAAATAAAAACGTCCAAAAGCACGTGGAATAACTAAATGAGTCCCCATCCCAGTCAGTTTTCTAGAACCTTGAAATAGAGATTACAATTAGTTTTCAAATCTTGAAGGACTTCTTCTAGTAACGGAACCATTAAACATTTAAACAATACTTATCTTCCTAGTTTTGGGATTTAAAATTAACACCTAGTTTATATTAGTCCAGAGACTGCCATTTAATAAGCTGCTTTGGGTTCTAAGACATGTGCCTTGGAAATGACAAAAGTACAATCACTAATTCCCATTGCCAATAGGTAAGGAAATCTAGAAAAATTTTTAGGAAATGGCTTTTATGTAAACTCATAAATTCTTTCATTGTTTCCATTTTTAACAAACATTCAATATAAAATTCAAATATTTCTAAAAACCGGTATGGTATTTCAGCTATTAAATCTTAGAACTTTTGAACTTCATCCTAAATGGAATTCAGAAATCTGTCTTATGGTAACTCAAAAATGAGTAGTGTTAGTCTTGCCACAGTAGATACTTCTCTGTAAAACATAAGCTTGATGTAAGATGAAATACTCTTTTGTGTGTTCTTTAGGTCTCGTAACTAAACCACCTACAATCATCTTCCTAAACTCTTCAATAACCTATCCCCAGATTACCGTCCTCCATGCCATCGTCTCTAAAACACCCTATTTTTCCTTGGAAAACATTTTTCCTTGGAAAAAATATTCCTGCTAGTAAGCCTCCGTTGTTCTTAATGTAGTTGTATATCTTGAATATCTTCTTAAATGGCCCAGCAGTCTCTACCTGTGTGAGTATGCATATCCACAAGTCTTTAGAATGTCTTAAGGGTGTCAATGATCCCTCTAATAGTAAATGCAAAATTGTATATGTATTTGATAGTTTTATTACTTTTCAAAACACATCTGTGACCCCAGGAAGTTTAAAATATGTATATAAAAGGAGCATAGCTAAATTGTCTGAATTAATGTACAATGACTTTTACACATATCATTTAAAGATTCAAGACATTCTTCCCATAACCTACAATGCAAAAAATAAAAATAAAATGGAAAAAAATCATAATATTTCAATCTCTTCACATATAATACAGAAGAAGAAACACTACAATAGAGAAGCAAGATAAATGACTAATAAGTAAAATTGGATGACCCACTACCAGATAATAGTCATAGCAAAAAGGCGGAAAATCTCAAAGGTCCTGTGAACTCAAAATGACTAAAAACTATTCACATAAATGCAGAACTGAATTGCGTGGATTAATCCGAAATAACTTTTCTACCAAATATGTCACATGGAAGTTGATGATGTTCTCTGTGCAACTTGCAATGAGTATGACTAAAATATAAAAATATCTGAAAATATTCTCTTCTTACAGACAAGAGAATATTAAAACAAGTTGAAAAGCAAAAATTTTAAATAAAATTTTATAAAGCATCACCAAATAACAATCCCCCCAAAAGATGTGAAAATTGTCTTTTAGATGATATGTTTTGTTTTAACCACGTAAACAGTTTAATCATATAAATGCACAGTCTTTAGGTGTCATATATGGTTCTCAATATCAAGAAAATTTCTTGAAATATATGCTTTTTATATGACAGCCTTTAATAAACAAGTTGTAGGCCAGGTGCAGTGGCTCACGCCTATAATCCCAGCACTTTGGGAGGCTGAGGCAGGTGGATCACGAGGTCAGGAGTTCAAGACCAGCCAGGCCAACATGGTGAAACCCCCGTCTCTACTAACAATACAAAAATTAGCTGGGCATGGTGGCACATGCCTGTAATCCCAGCTACTCCAGAGGCTGAGGCAGGAGAATTCCTTGAACCGGGACCCAGGAGGCAGAAGCAGCAGTGAGCGAGATCACGCCACTGCAATCCAGCCTGGGCTATAGATCGAGACTCAGTCTCAAAAAAAAAAAAAAAAAAAAAAAGTTGCTTTTCAAGGTTGAATATTCACCTTATACTACTGCAGTGTTACTAAGTATATAACACAAAAAGAATTGAACACCGTGCCCTGTTATGAAGATGCATTATGAGTAAGATGGCAGGAATTTTTTAAAAGTACTTGAATAGTCAATGAGAGAACAGACAGAATCTGCAGAAATTGAACATCAATTATATGGTTGTGAATATACAGAAAAATTTTAATTTTCTTGCTGCCAACTTTCATCAGTCTTCCAGGCAAAGAGAATATATGTTTGTTTTGATTCACAGTTTAAATAAAGCCTGCTATCATTTCTTACTGCAGCTCATTTCCCAATATGAACATTTTTATATTGATATTTTTCATCTCTGCGTCTTTAAAAAATACCCTTATCAATGACCACATAAGCTAAGTACATCTGTATAATAAAAAAAGAAGTTTGCCAAACTTATAGCATGGAATTCAGGTAAATCATGAAAGAAAAAAATCTAACATTTGATTCCCTTGTATTCTCGGAACAGCAAATGGATCACCACGTTCCAGTGACTGTTGCAATAGTAGTTTATAATAAATCATTTGTTGAAGACTTTTTTATAAATTATGTACAGTCACCTACCTGAGGAATTGGTGTTGAAAAGTAAAAACTATGGCTGTCTTCCAGCAATAAGAAAAGTCGGAACTTCCATTATTATTCCCATAATATAAACTTTAAGAAAATTTTACAATTCTTTTCTTCTACCAGTACTTCAAAATGTACAAACCCAAATAAATAAGGGGGAAATGGCATTAGGGACAGTTTTACACCGTAACAGTGAATATATTTTCATAAGCTATTATTTTGCTGACATGAAAGGGACATGCTGATTTAAGCATATATATATATATATGCGCATTATATATATGTACATATGTGTGTGTGTGTGTGTGTATATATATATATATATATCTCACCATATAGATCATCACCATATATGTGGACCCTGCTTCCTACTCTCGGGGAGCTTATTCTATAGTAGAGGGCACAAGCATGAATCAATTGCATAAGAAAATTGTTCCAGAAAACTGGAACATTGACCAATAGTCAACTGGAGCATTGACCATTGCTACCAAAGATAGCTACAGCTTCCTCAACAGGTTGTTGACACAAAGCGATTGGCATGATCTGCTGACTGTTCTGATTCTACCCTGTCAATTAATAAGAAAACTGGGATCATAGCCAGACCTTCATATCCAACAATGGTGCTCTCAGTCATAGGTGTTGATATATATATCACACTATATATAGTATGTGATATATATATATATATATCACTATCTGTACCACACTATATATATACACACATATACATATATACATACACACACACACACATATATATAAAATATCACCATCAGGAGAAAAATTTACTTCATGTTTATCCATGGCTGCAAGGATAGCCAATGTTCCAGTTTTACATTTTCTCTTACAATTTTGATTCATGCTTGTGCCCTCTACTATGGAATAATATATAATATATAGCTATAGAATAAGCTCCCGGAGAGCAGGAAGCAGGGTCCACATTTTGTCCTTCACTATCGTGTCTCCAGGGACCAGCATGAGAGGGAGGAATGGCAGCAGAGACACAAGAAAGATGAAGAAATCAGAAAAGCAAGCCTGAAAAAGAGGGAAAAAAGTCAAATTTAATGGTAATAGTTTATAAATTTTAACAGCAAAAATTTTTACAAAGATTTATATGAGTTTTATGAGGCCTTCACTAAAGAGAAACAGTAAGCTTAATGCTTTATATAACTTAGTTCTCTAGTACAATTTTAAATAAATTTAAACTTATAATTTTAACTTAAAACTTAATTTTCTTCTTCAGAAAATGCTTTAAATAACATAAATATATTTTTATCAAATACCCTGCCTTCAGAACATTCAATCATTTAAGATTATTGTTCAAATTTTCTACCATTAATCTTTTGAAGTTGAACAGATTGCTTCTTTTTTGGTCCAGCCTTCTGATTCCAAACTCAAAATGTTTCTCTGTAGTTACATCCCGAATAAACCCGATATTGTTTAATTCAAAGAGGCAGGAAAAGGAAACTTCTAACAAGAACTGGGAGGTGATTAACTGGAGTCGCGGCCACCTAGCATGGCCTGGGACACACCTCTCCTCTGCTTCCTGCGGCTTTTCATTAATATTGTACCAAGTTCAGCAAGAATCGGACTTGCTGGTAACAGGTTAACAGGCTCCCACAGAGAAAAAGCATCTATTCAGCTGTCAGGTGCATAACAGCAGGTTGCAAGTTAAGTTATTGCGATCTTTCCTAACACCCTCTTTCTTCCCACCAAGCCACACACACGCAGCTGATGATACTGAAAGAGAATATTTTCTTTATAGTGAAAAACCATTTACCTGAGTTCTCTCAGAAAGAGTCCAATTACCCTATGAGCATCCAAAATATTCTACACAGGCACCATCCTGCACAGAAGAGACTTTCTGAACTAAGCTTCCTGTGGCAGTATAAATACCAAGCACAAAGACGTATGAAGACATGTATTTTAATGCGCCAAATTCTAGTTATGATGGGAGTTTCCTGTGTGTGCAGACTGTAATATATGATCACCAGAGGGTTGAGAAAAGTGGAAAAGCAAAATCAAACACAGTTGTTTGAAGCTTCCTTGAGAAAGCATTATTTGGGAAGTCATAAGAACCTCTGACAACTTATATAAAGGCATATTTCAACCTTCTCATATACTCTCATCTCATTTACATAATAGCCATTTTATTACTGTTATCCAGTTTTGAGAGTTGAAACCTCTAATTTCATGATTTCATAGATAATTATGGAAGAACTGTGAGCCAAATTATGATCTTTTGTGTTAAGGCCAGTGTAAGTTTTACACGGTCCTTTCTTGCTTCCATTCCACAACCTCTCACCCCTTCCTTTTTCTAGCACAAGATAGTTACAAATTTTGAGGGTTCTTAAGCTTATTCTTTCATTTTTACTCTGGGACAAAACAACATGTGTCAGAAAGCAGGAACTTATCAGAAAATTAGGCATTGTGGCCAGCCAAATTAAATTTTGGTCCCTGATTACATCCAGGCTATTAAGATCTTTTCTGAGTGTTCTTGTCCCTATTAACTTTTTGTCTAAATCGGGGACTATAGTTCTTAACTATGAGTAAATTCTTTGTATCTGAAGCAAGAAACAACTTTAGCACTGTGCTGAGTAAACAATCTGGTTGATATAATACCATCATAAATACATTTAAATTAAATTACCTAAACTGCCTTAATGTTTCCGTTTTTAGTCCCCAGACTACCTTTGTGAAAAACACTTCAAGTGCAACAATGCTCATAATATGCTTGTTATTACCAATGTTAAAAATCCTTATCCAGTAATGAAAGTTTACATTGCTTCTGTTTGCTAAAAAAAAATAACACAAATTGAGTATTTTTTATTTATGTCAATGTAAATGTGCATTGTTATTACTGGTTTCAATGATGAAAAGAACAATTTCAGTAACTTTTTATTTAAGGAATGGTGAGCCCTTACAACGCCAATAATAGGAATTAATTTTGTGTTTGTTACTGTTACTAAAACTGTCCTTTTTAAAAATTTTCCAATTAAAAGGAGATTTTGTTTGAAATGTTGTTTTATATAACTTCACAACAACCAGAACTGCATTATTTAGCATTTTAAAATTGAATCAGACACTGAGCTTCTCTTGTTAATGAAGATCCTAAGGCTTCACAAGATTTGTGCACCAACTAAATCATTAAAAGAAAAAAAAAAGCTAAAATTGATTAGTGCCATGACATTAGCAGGGGCAGCAGAGGAAGGACTTCCAAAAATCTATTCCTCCATGAAAGCAATCAGAACACTGAAAAAATTGTCAAAATCAATTTTATCACAACTCTGAAGGTTAACCAAGGCTTTCAATAAACTGAGAAGTGTTTATTCAAGAAAAATGGCTAAACAACAAACATCTTCCTATCCCCAGCTACATGGTAGCCTTGAAAATCAACAGCCCTGCAATTACTGTAGTCATAAAACGAGCAGCCTAGTAGCTACCAGAGGGGGAACAAACACACATTGGGAACTATCCAGACACCCCATTTGCAGTACATTATGATCATCTGAACTGTCTGACAGTTCCTCAAATCATCCACAAACAGGGCTTGTCTTTCTTTGACCTAACTCAAAGCTTTTCTCACAGCAACCAGATTTTTCCTTGGGGCAATTGCCAAAAACAGTTAACAGCAAATGTCTGAGAAACAAACAAACAGTAAAAGAACGAAGAATAGACAGAGCTTCAGATACCTGTGGAAAACGATCAAGTAGACCAACATACAGTTAATTGGAGTCCCAGAAATAAGGAAAACAAAAAAGAGGCACAATGAATACTTGGATAAATGATGTACAAAAACTCTTTTTTTGAAGAAAAACATTCATTAACCAACACATTCAAAAAATTTGACTCCAAGTAGGATAAACTCAAATATATATATGTGTGTGTGTGTGTAATTTGTTTATACCCATGTAATTGAAGAGATAGCTACATAAAGAAAAAATTATTGAACTGTATTGATGTACAAATAATATATAAAGATGCAATTTTACAATGAAAACATGGAGGAGGAAATAAACGTCTATAGCAGTGAAGATCCATAGATTTTTAAATTGTTATTAATCTGAACTAGATGATTATATATTAAGCTGTTAATTGTAATCCATAGGGCAACCAGTAAGAAAATAACTCAAAAATATATGAGAATTGACAAGAAAATTAAAATTGTTCACAAGAAAATATCTGCTTAACACACAGTACAAAAAGATGGTAACTGAGAAATAGAGGAATAAACAAAGAAAGGAGACATACACAGTACAAATAACAAAATAGAAAAGGTAAGTCCTCCCCTATCAGTAAACATACTAAATGCAAAGTTATCTAACACTTCAATTAAAAGCACAGATTAGCAGAATGTATTTTTAAAAAGATTAAACTCTGTGGTGCCTACAGCAGACACACTTTAGACTTGAGACCAAAAAAAAAGGTTGAAAATAATAAAGGTATAACATACAAACTAATATTTGACTAAATAGACTTTGAAGCCAAAATTGTTACTAGAGACAAAATACTTTCTTTTTTTTTTTTTTTTTTTTTTGAGATGGAGTTTCGCTCTTGTTGCCCAGGCTGGAGTACAGTGGGATGATCTCGGCTCACCACAACCTCCGCCTCCCAGGGTTCAAGCGATTCTTCTGACTCAGCCTCCCAAGTAGCTGGGATTATAGGAATGCACCACCACGCCTAACTAATTTGGTATTTTTAGTAGAGACAGGGTTTCTCCATGTTGGTCAGGCTGGTCTCGAATTCCCAACCTCAGGTGATCCTCCTGCCTTGGCCTCTCAAAGTGCTGGGATTACAGGCGTGAGCCACCTCATCCAGCCTGCAAAATATTTTATATTGATTAAGGAAAGAAAAGAGGAAGGAAGGAAAGATTCAGTAAGAATATTTGGAGGCTTCAATTACCCAGTTTCAGTAAAGAATAAAACAACTAGATAGAATATCAGCAAGGATATAGGAAGCCTGAACAATGCTATAAACCAGCTTCCCCTAACACACAGCTATGGAGCACTCTGCCAACAGAAGAATACACATTATTCTCAAATGGACATGAAACATTCTCCAGGATAGACCATATGCTAAGCCATAAAACAAATCTGAATAAACTTACAAGGATTGAAATCATACAATATATATTTTCCAACATAATGGAATGAAGTTAAAATTAATAATGGAAAGACATTGGGAAATTTAGAAATATGTGGAAATTATAGAAAACATTTCTAATGGGTCAAGAAATAATTCACAAGAAAAAATAGAAATATTTACAAATGAAAGAAAATGAAAACAACATACCAAAACGTATGGAATACAGCTAAAGCAAGACTCAGAACAAATTTATAGCTGTAAATGTCTATATTAAAAAATAGAAAAGATTTCAAATCAATAAGCTAGTTTTCTTTTTTTATTATTATTATTATGCTAAATGACGAGTCAATAAGCTAGTTTTCTAACTTATGAAATTACAAAATAACAACAACCTAAACAAAAGGCAAGAAGAAGGAAATAATAAAGATTAGAGTGAACATAACTGAAATAAACAGAGAAAAATAAATGAAATGTTATTCCTTTAAATATTTAGCTAGACTGAGCTTAAAACAAAAGGAGATGGCTCAAGTTACTAAAATCAGGAATCAAAGAGAGAAAAAGGATTATCAGAGAATAATATGAACAATTGTGTGCCAATAAATTAGATTGCCTAGAAGAAGTGGCTGGAACTGACTCAAGAAGAAATAAATTATAATTAGATTCATACCAGAAAATGTATTATACTAGTTATCAATAACCTTTCCATAAAAGAAGGCCTAGAATTAAATGGCTTCTCTGGTGAAATCTAGCAAACAGTTACACAAAAATTAACACCAATCCTTCACAAACTATTTTGAAAATATAATAGAGGGAAACATTTTCTCAACTCATTTTAAGAGTTCAATATTATCCTTATAACAAAACAAAAACTGCCGACCAATATCTTTTATGTATATAAACTCAAAAGCCTTCAACAAAATAATGGCAAACAAAATTTAAAACCACTCAAAGACATTATAAGGACAAAGACAAATGAGCAAGAACTACACATCAATATCTCTTATGAATATAGACTCAAAAGTCTTCAACAAAACACTAGCAAGTCAAATTCAGTAGCATTTTAAAACATTGTACACCACAACTAACTGAGAGTTATCCCAGGGCTTCAAGGTTCATTCAACCTATGAAAATCATTCAATATAATACACAATATTTATAGAATAAGGAAGAAAACCTAATTGTCACTTAGATGCAAAGTTCAATACACTTTCATGATTAAAAAAAAAAACCTTCTAACAAAATTCAATACCATTTCATGTTTAAAAAAAAAAACACTTAAAGTAGAAATAAAAGAGAAATTTCTCACCTAATAAAGGACATCTATTTTAAAAACAAAACAAAACTGCAGGTGACATTACAAATAATACAAAAAAAATGGTAAAATACTGATAGTCTCCCCTTAAGAATATAAACAAGGTGAGCATTTACACCCTTGTCACTGCTATTCATCATAACATGGGTGGTTCTAGCCAGAGCATTTAGTCACATAGGAAGAAAGAGAAAATATCTCTTTTAATAGATGATATAATCTTGAATATGAAATCCAAAGGAATCCACCAAAAAAGAGAGAAAAAAACTCTTAGAACTAATATATCAGTTTATCAAGATTACAGAATACAAGAATAATAAAAATTTATTTTTGTTTGTTCATACTAGTGTATAGTGTTTCTATATACTAGCAATGGATGATCAAAAAATTATTTTTTTAGTAAACAAATTTATTCGTGACATCAAAAAGAATAAAATACTTAGGAATATATTTATCAAAAGAAGTACACAGCTTATATATTTATACTATAAAACTCTTTTCAAAAACAAAGAACTAAATAAATGGAGAGACATCCCATGTTAATGGACTGGAAGGCATAATACTGTAAAGGTGGCAATACAACTTCAATCAACAGATTCAATGTAATCTCTAACAAGATCTTGACTGGCTATTTTATTTTCTTGTAGACAATAAAGCAGATCCTAAAATTTACATGAAAATGGAATAAAAAATAGAAACTAAAAGAACTAAATTGAAAGACTCAAACTTTCCAATTCATAACTTAGCATACAGCTAGAGTAATTAAGACAGCATAGTACTGGCATAAAGAGAGACAAATATATCAAAGGAGTAGAATTAAGAAGATACAAATTCCTACATTACTATCGGTTGAATTTTGACAAGGTTGCCAAGATAATTAAATGAGGAAAGATAACCTATTGTCGCAACAATTGGATAACCACATGCAAAAGAGGAAAATTGGACCTCTATATAGCACATGACTTACAGACTAACTCAAAATAGATCAAAGATCTCACTGTAAGAGCTAAAAACTAAGACTTTTAGAAAATACTCACATAGATCTCTGTGACATTAGATTTGGCAATGATTTCTTAACTGTGACATCAAAACCGGAAGAAAAAAATGGATAAATTGGACTACATTTAAATTAAATATTTCTGCTTCAAAGGGCTCATCAAGAAAGTGAAATAACTCACAGAAAGGGAACTGAGTGAAAACCCAATTAACAGAACCCTATTTAAAAATGGGCAAAAAAATCATGAATAGACTTTTCTTTAATAAGATGCTCAAATGGCCAGTAACTTGTGACGAAAAGGTATTCAACATCATTAGTAATTAGAGATATTCAAATCAAAATTACAACCATTCTGCACCCACTGGGATGACTATAATCCAAAGTAAGGACAATAACAAGTTTTAATGAGTATGTGGAAAAACTGGAACCCTTATGTAGTGCTGGTGGCAATGTAATATGTTTCAGCCACTTTGATACACAATTTGGCATTTCCTCAAAATGTTAAACATATTTATCATAGAACCCAGGATTCCACTCTTAGGTATTGAAAACATTTAAAACATGTCCATACAAAAGTATACAAGGCTGTTTACAGCAACAATATTCATAAAAGCCTTAAAAAGTTAAGAAAAAATAAATTTTTAACAATTAAATGGCAAAAAAAGTATATCTGCATTATTCAGCCAGAAAAACTAATGAGGTACTGTACATACTACAACATGGATGAACCTTGTAAACATTCTGTTGGATGAAAGAGGCCAGATGTAGAGGCCGCATGCTCTGTGATTTCATTCAAAAGTCTCAACTAGGCAAATCCATAAAGACAGAAAGTAGATTAGTGTTTTTCAGGGACTGGAGAGAGAGTGAATTGAGTAGTAGATGCTAATGGGTATGAGGTCACTTTGGAGGGTGATAAAAATATTCTGCAATTAGATAGTGATGATGTTTGCACACATTGGTAGATGTATTAAAAGCCTTTGTACATTTTACATAGGTGAATTTTATGGTATGAATTATATCTCAATTTTTAAAAAGTTTGTCCAGCTTTAGAGTTGGGCTTATTTTTATCATTAAAAAAATTTTAACCCATAATTGAATATGTAATAAATATTAACCAAACATATGTAAGGTGTTGTATGATACACCTTGGATACAAAGTAATAAAGACTTAGTAAAGTCTATTAAAATATGTTGCTGTCAACCAGGGTAGTGGTACTTCACCTAGCCAGGTAATCAAGGAGTTTCTTTGTCCATGTCTCCAATCGTGATAGCTTTTAATTTTATAATGCTAGTGACAGCAAAATCTTCTAGTGCACATGCTCTTCTACAATGCAATTTGTTCTTGTTTATGTGGGGTTTACATGGTTTTGAGACTGAAAGTCACACATTCTTGAAGCCTAACTGTGGACTACAAACGAGTCTTTTGCTCTGTACCCTGCTTGAATTTCAGACCCACGCAGTCTGTGAGCTTAATGGCGATTTTCCCACCACATTTGGGGATGGCTTGTTAATCACCAGTAGCAACCGGGACACCAGGTACCTTGCCTGCTTTCCTGTTGACCCTGGGTTTGTTCCTACAGGCACGGTGCCTGTATTGCTCCAGTACCATGACCTGTGGCCCAGACACCTTGCTTTACATCTTCGAGTTCTCTGCCTAATTACTGATCTTTCTCTCCACTGCCCCGTTTAAACACATCGATGTGACAGGATTGAATTAATGGTTTTCATTTTATATTTATCAAATTCAGTTTGTTCAGACCTTTTAACAGCTAGTATAAAAGGAGGCTCAGATAACTTTAAACCATGTAGAGATTGTGGTTAAACTCTCTACCTGTGATACTGATGGAAAAATATATGCATAGACTACTTAATTCTAACTCTCTAAAAGTAGCAATGGTCTTCTTTTTCTTTCTTTTTTTTTTTTTTTTGTTTTTTTTGTTTGTTTGTTTGTTTTATCGGTTTTTTTTGTTGTTGTTGTTGTTGTTTTGAGACAGAGTCTTGCTCTCGCCCAGGCTGGAGTGCGGTGGTGCAATCTCGGCTCACTGCAGGCCCCACCCCCCAGGTTCACACCATTCTCCTGCCTCAGCCTCTCCGAGTAGCTGGGACTACAGGCGCCCGCCACCACGCCTGGCTAATTTTTTTTTTTTTTTTGTATTTTTAGTATAGTAGAGACGGGGTTTCACCATGTTATCCAGGATGGTCTCGATCTCTTGACTTCGTGATCCACCCACCTCGGCCTCCCAAAGTACTGGGATTACAGGCGTGAGCCACCGCGCCCGGACAAAATATTTCTTTCTTGAAGGTTTTAAGAGGCTCTTATTCTCCCACCATGACGCTCTCAGGGAAATGTTTTCTAACAGTGTCATAAACCCTTGTTTTGTTCTACCCAGGTAGGTTGTTTGAACTTTGCATACTGCAGGCATGTTACCTGGGACTTGTACTTCAAAATCTATTCCAGCCTCACAGAATTCTGCGCTGCCCAACATTTTTACAGTGATTTCTTCCAAAATGCTGGAAACACTAGAGAACAAAAGGACCATATGAGCAAAAGTACATACTTGAAAATTCTCATACTGAAAACAGAGAGGTAGAAAACACTTGTCTATTTTTTCCTAAGTAGCTAGTTTTGTTTTCGTTTTTTGTTTTCTTTTGTATTTTTTTTTTAATGCCATAAGGTCTTTCATATTTCATGGCTGCATTCTTGTTAATATAGTCAAACAAATTACTCTTCTCAAAAAAACGAAGCAAAAATGAATGTATCAACCTCCTCTGAGGATTTTGCAATAGTTACACCCAGGTAAATATGTGACTATCTTACTAGTGACCAAAGTTGAGTCCTATCTTTACTACTTATCAACTTTCTTTCTATCTTACGTAGATTATTCTCATGAGTAAAATAAGAATAAAATCTGTATCTGCTAAGTAAGTAGTGTCCAGTTTTTAAAATGGATAAATGCTCAATCCATCTTAGTCAATTTATAATTTTATTATTAAGCCAAAGATAAGTAACATTATTAGGTATTAGAGGACTCATTTTAAAAAAGGATACATGAATTCATAATGTTTAAAGTTTGCAACATATTACCTTCTTAAACCTTAAAGTTCAGTGTGTCTATTTACACTTAATATCCTTTGAAAGAGTTGCCTGGTAAAATTAGCGTAGATAGGCTGGGTGTAGTGGCTCACGTCTTTAATCCCAGCACTTTGGGAGGTGAAGGCGGGCAGATCATGAGGTCAGGAGTTCAAGACCAGTCTGGCCAACATGGTGAAACCCCATCTCTACTAAAAATACAAAACTTAGCGCTGTATGGTGGCGTGCGCCTGTACTCCCAGCTACTCGGGAGGCTGAGGCAGGAGAATCCCTTGAACCCAGGAAGCAAAGGTTGCAGTGAGCTGAGATCATACCACCGCATTCCAGCCTGGGTGTCAGAGTGAGACTCTGTCTCAAAAAAATTAATAAATCAATAAAAATAGTATAGTCAATTATTTCTAACACATGCTATTAAAACATCCTTTGTCCTTGATTTCAAACAGCTCATTCTTATTATTTTTGTTACTTTCATTCTATTTCTATTTTTCCTTGTACATCTGGTTTTACTTTCAGGTCAGTGTGTCTGAGCAATAATTTTCTTTTCCCCAAATCAATATCACCCCCAGACTATCCTTTTCTCTCTCCCTCCTCACCCTTTCTCTCTTCCTCTTGTCACACAAAAATCAATCTATCACTCCTTCAGAGGATACATCTGTCTGGTTGCCATATATACTCAAAGGAATATTGTATTTGATCAATGTAGTTTTTTAATTAGTTTATTCGTTTTCACTGGTATAAGTTTCATAGGTTCGTCAACTTAATATTATTTCCTCAGTTTATTAGTTTTAATTTCTAGAGGAAGATATTTGCTATGACAGGAGTTGGTAGCAGTGTTTCAATATCTATGTAACAGTCTTGCCCAATCAGTAAGAGCTCTTTCAAGAATAGTTCCTGGCAGACCTGTTTCAGGAACAACAATGTGTTATTGTTTATGGTATGAACTACTTTACCATTTCAAAAATGGTAGAATTTCTTCACTGGTTTTTCTGTGGAAGTATCCAACTAAGAGCTTGCTTTTCAATTGTATATGATTGTGTTCTAATGGACTCATCTGGTTCCATTTCCCATGTTTTATCATCTTTTAAATCTTTAGACAACTTGGCAAGTCTTGTATTACTATTCAGTTGATATTAGATATTATGCTCACTACCTGGGTGACAGGATCAATTATACCCCACACCTCAGCATCACACATCATACCCATATATCAAACCTACACGTGCACTGATTGAATCTAAGGTTTTAAATTTGAAATTAAAATAAAGTTCAATTGAGTTTGTACTTATAAAGCATCATGCATTAGCATTTTATATGCTGGTCAAGCTCTTTCAAGCTCTAGATCCTTTCAAAATTATATTCTAAAGTTTTTAGTAGAGGACCCAATATAAAGCCATGTATAGTCAACTGATCTACATGTTCCTTCCTTTTTTTTCCTTTAAATTATATGCATAGTCAAGATAAACCCATTGTTAACCACAATAATCTGAAACAGCATGGTCCAAACCCAAGATCTAAAAGTTCCAAATAAAGCAAAATCTATGTATAAAGTCATCTGAAAAGGTAATGTCTTCAGGATCAAAGCGAAGAAACAACTTTGGTGAAAATCATATTTAAAAAATTCTCCAGCCTGGCCAATATGAAGAAACCCCATCTGTACTAAAAATACAAAAATTAGCCAGGCGGTGAGTGCCTGTTCTTGGGAGGCTCAGGCAGGAGAATCGCTTGAACCTGGGAGGCGGAGGTTGCAGTGCGCCGAGATCAGGCCACTGCAATCCAGCCTGGGCAACAGAGACAGAATCTGTCTCAAAAAAAAAAAACAAAAAAACTGTGTACTCTATATTTAGACCTATCCAAAAAACAAATTTCAAAAGACAGTATTTTCTAGACATTCAGGACATGGTGCTGAGCAGGGTGGGGAAGAAGATGCCAGCTGCCTCCATATGCCATATTCCAGGGCCTCATTCAAGAAGTTTAGCTGCAGGTTGAACGTACTCTGATCCTGTTTTCAAGTATCAACATAATCACCTTCTTCCAGAAACCCTAGGCAATATTTTAAAAAATAATAACAAATTTCACTATAAGAAAGAAACTGAGATTTTCTGTTAAAAAGCAAACTTAATTCCATCATTTACTAAATGATCTGCAACTCTAGACCTCCATTTTTCAGATGGCAATTAATGCCTGGAGCGCGTGTTCTCTGGGTTCCTTGTTCTTGCCCTGTAGCCCTAATCCTGTGTATTTTGAGGTTTCTAGTTTTGCTTTGAAAGCCTTTGTAATTTTCTCTTGGTTTGGATTCTAATTCTGTAATTCAGTTGTGAGCAATCATGGTTTGAATTAATCTTGACCTTCAGGCAATCAGCTACTCAGGTTCTGTCTGTAAAACATGATGGCTGATGTTCACAGCTTATTGAAAGCTCGCAGCCAGCAATCTGCTCCCTGGATTAGGCCTGTGTCTTCTGCTCCTACCAGTTAGTTGAATGTTTGTGTAGACCCACTTGTGCTTTTCCCACCCAACTTTATAACAGGCAAAATTGTTTTTGGTATTATATAAGTTACCAAAATATCTCTTAATCAATACAATGTCTGTTCCTATAAAAACTAAATTGGATACCTCCTAATCCAATTTAGTTTTTACAGGAATAATGTTATATGACGAGTTAATAGGTGCAGCACACCAACATGGCACATGTATACATATGTAACAAATCTGCACGTTGTGCACATGTACCCTAAAACTTAAAGTATAATAATAAAAAAAAAACTAAATTGGATGTTTTTGGTAGTCTATGTATTCCAGGCCTGGTGGTTCGCACCTGTAATCCCAACACTTTGGGAGGCCAAGGTGAGACTAGCATTTCAAGACCAGCCTAGGAAACACAGCAAGACCCTATCTCTACAAAAAAATTAAAACGAAAAGAAAGCCCATGCAGATGTAAGACCATAACAAAATATTTTTTTATTTCTGAAAATATGAAAATATAAAGGTTGGTTACTTAACTGTTTACTTGAGCTTTTGCTTCTCTATAATGAAATGAGAACTTCAAGTCTGATGCAAATAAAGTATGGTGCACACAATGCCACAAAATATAAGTGCCACTATACAGAGTAAGAAGCCTGTTTGTGGTGATGGAACAGTTCTTCATCCTGATTGTGATGATGTTACACAAATCTACATATGGGATAAAATTTCATAGAACTATGCACTAAAAATAAAAGTGCGTGTCTAAACTGGTTAAATTCAAATAAAACCTTTACCTCAGTTCACGGTATTACATCAATGTAAGTTTCCATTTTTTAACAATGTGCTATTGTTATGTAAGGTATTATTATTATTGGAGGAAGTTGCGTGAAATGTCTATGAAAACCCTCTGTATTATTTTTGCAGCTTCTTGTAAGCAGTAAATCATTTTTAAAAAAAGGTTATAAAATTGTAAAAATTTAGAAGATACACAGTTTGCTTCAAAAGTATTTACTTGCATTTTTGCTTCACTATAAAGAACAAAAACTGAAACTATATGTATACATTTAATTGATGAACTAAAAACTGTCACTATCCAGAGCAACCATAGTGGGAAAAGAAGCTTTTGGCCTTCATAAAAGTGGTAAATAATTTAATTTTTTTCTTTTTATTGCATATATTTAATGCATAAAACATGATGTTTTTACATATGTTCACATAGTGAAATGATAACTACAGTCAAGCCAATTAATATATCCACATAGTTACCTTTTTTTGTGTGAAAGACACCTAAAATCTATTCTCTTAGAAAACTTCCAGCCTATAGTATAATATTATTAACTATACTCCTCATGCTGTACTTAGATCTCTAGATTTATTCATCTGACAAACTGAAACTTTATACCCTTTGACTTACATCTGTCTATTCCCCCCATATTTTTAATTTTTTTAATAAAAATAAAATGCTTAATTTAAGTCTAAATCATGTCTTGAATTCTGCAGTTAGGTAAACTGTATTTTTTGAATAAGAAGAATCACACTGAATAAAATCAAAATAGGAAAATAGGATTGCAATAAAATCATCTTTTGAGTTTTGTTGCCTCATTTCTTTGATTTTTAACTAATCAAAAAAGCACTTCCACATTAATCCTCCAAAAGCATAATTTCAATTTTAATTATTGTTGATTTTTCATGGAAAAAATTAGACAAATTCATATTAGACACCTTCATATTAGAGTTCCAAATTTGACATTCAAGAGTTCTCAAAATTTGAATGCCTGGTTTTTATGACTTCAGTAACAGCAAAAGAAATTAGTGTTGGGAAATTCATTCTTCACTACAGTTGCCAGGTATTGTAAATTTTGATTATTACAGTGATGAGGCTATATTTTCATATAATCAGAAAAATTAATATTAGAATAAATTTAAATAGGAACACAAACTAGTGTATACCACTTTTTAAATAGTAAAAAATGTCATCAGAATAACTTAAAAGTCCTGAAGTCTGGATTGCTTTTAAAACATTTTGTAGAAGTAGTAGACTTGAACCCCATATTATAGGAAGTTCAAAACTTGGATGTGTGAATGGGAACATGGAATAGCCATTGAAGTTGAGAAACACAGCACTAACACAGATTGAAATGCATTTTGTATGTCTCAGAAAATCTGGAGAAATCAGGTTTTGTTTAGAAAAAGTCAAAAGAAATTTGAAAGATTGTGTTTATGTTTTAACTCTCATTTGATCTTACCTCCCCTATCTCCTGCTTTCTCTCTGTTTCTGTTTCGAATATGAAGTCTCTGCAAGAGCTGAATCTTCTGTTGGCACGTGACTCTAGACCATAACAGTGAGATTGCATTCCAGGATTTTATGAACTGAAAAAAGAGTCTTTTCTTGCTGAGTGACAGAAACTATGAACTGTATGGCTCTAGAGTGGTTGGTAATTACATTACCCCCATGGGGAGAAAGCTATCATCAGTGAGAAAGAGTTAAGTTCACATTCAGAAAGAAGCAGAGATCTGTATGAGACAGCCAAGACAAAAGATGGTTAAGGTCAAACTGTGTCCTTGTGCTTCTTGTAGCTTGAGATTTAAACTCATCTTTATATTTTTTAAGCCAATGTGTTTATCTAGCCAAAATTATTTTGCATAATTGTCATTTGCATTGTATAATGACAGTTCATATGTTGAACTGTAAGGCAAATAGAGGTCATTTTTCATGTAATTGAAAGTTTGAAAAAAATATGTAAACTTTGGATTGTGAATACTGGAAGATTACATAATTAAGAAGGAATGATATGTAAAATAGCAGCATGTAGAATAAATGTTTAAGAAATCATAAGGTGAGATGGAAGAAGTAAATAATTTAGGGACTACTGTAATAAATTATTCCTACTGCAATAAAGATCTAAATTAGGGTACTGACAGGATACAAGGTAATGTTGACACTGGGAATTAAAACAGGATGCCTTTGAGTACTCTCTATACTTGTAACTCTCTCAGGTCAATCAGCTGCCAAATGTGGTAGGTTACACCCTCATATCCAGGATTCACAGGTCCAGGAATCATGGGGTGCAAGTGGCTGTGGCATCACTGTTACTCCTAGTGACCTACTAGAAAAATTTTGCTTTCTGTTTCCATGACTTTATGCTCTGCTGGCATAAGAGTCTTAGCTTCAAAGGGAGAAATGCTTCTACAAGAAGACACAACAATTACACTATTGAACTGAAAGTTAGGACTGTTACTCACCCACTTTGGGATCTTCATGTCTCTGAACCAATAGGAAAAGAAGAGAGTTACAATGTTTTGATCCTGCTTACCAAGGGGAAATTGGACTACTATTTCACATTGGCAAAAAGAAAGAATATATCTGGAATATGGGAGATATTTTTTAGTATTGCTGTGTCCTGTGATTAAAGCCAAGAGCAAACCAAAACAACCCAATTAAGACAGGACTACTAATGACTTGGAACCTTCAGGAATAACCCTTTACTTCATTAGATAAAGAACCATGATCAGCTGAGGTACTTGCTGAAGGCAAAGGGAATATAGAATGGATAATGGAAGAAAGTGGTTATAAATACCAACTACAACAATGTGACCAGTGCCAGAAGCAAGGACTGTAATCGTCATAAGGATATTTTTCTTATTTTGTTATGGACATGTTTGTGTGTGTTCATAGAAGATGTATTTTTATTTCTCTATTACCTCCTTATTATATAAGTTCTATTGATTATATCATAGTATTTAAGTGTTCTTAAGATTACATCATAACATTTAAGTTACAGGATACCAAGGAAGAGAGTGAACAACACCCATAAATTTTGGATTACCTTTTGGATAAAGAGTTAGTGCATTTTTAATTGTTTCATGTTAAATATAAGTATGCCCTAACCTTTATCCTTATTTAGAAATTAACTATGGTTTAGGGAAACATGTATGGATGTCAAGTTGACAAAGGGTAGATTTGTGATGGTTAATTTTATGCATCAACTAGGCCAGGCCATGATACCCAGATATTTCTTCAAACATTAGGCTTGATATTGTTGTGAAAGTAGGTTTTAGATGAAATTAACATTTAAATCCTTAGATTTTGAGTAAAACATGCTACCCTCTATAGTGCAAGTGGACTTTATCCAATCATTTGGATGTCTTAAGAGAAAAAAGACTGATATCCTCAGTCTTTTGAATTATTATTTCAAAATAAATTGAAATACATAAATTGAAAGACAAAGAATTCAAAGTAATTGTTCCAAAGAAGCTTAGTGAGCTACAACAGGACATGAAAAACTTAATGAAATCAGAAAAATAATACAAGAACACAATGAGAAACTTAAACAACATTAATAAAACATTTTTTAAAAAGAACTCAACAGAAATTTTGGAACTGAAGAATGCAAATGACTGAATTAAAAAATAAAATAGAAAGCATAAATAGCAGATTTGGTCAAACAGAAGAATAAGAAAACTCATAGAAATATTGTTTGAAATTACCCAGAAGGGAAAAAGTAATTTAAAAAAAAGAAATTTTAGAAGCCTATCAGATTTATAAGATGTCAAGAAAGCTAACATTAGCATTATAGTAGAGAGAAATTAACAAGTTTTTAAAAACTTTAAAAATAGTGACTGAAAACATTCTAAATCTGGACAGGGATATGGACCTCTAAGTACATGAAGATCACATATCTCCAATGAGGTTCAACCCAAAGAAGACTGAATCATAACATATTATAATCAAATTGTCAAAAATCAAAGAAAAAGAGTGAATTTTGAAAGCAGCAAGGGGGAAGAAGTTAATCATGTATAAGGTAATTCTCATGTGGCTATCAGTGGGTTTCTCTGCACAAACCTCACAGGCCAGGTCAGAGTGAGATAATATATACAAAGTGTTGAAAGCGAGGGGAAAAAAAAGCACCTCTCAACCAAGAATACTTTACCAAGCTAAGTGGTCATACAGTAATGAGGGAGAAATAAAAACTTTTACACACAAACAAAAGCAGAGGGAGTTCTTCACCATTAGATGTGACTTTCAGGAAATTCTAAAAGGAATTCTTTGAGATAAAATAAGTTAATGCTAATTAGTTACTTAAAGACATATGAAAGCATAAAACTCACTGGTAAAGGTAAATAATCAAATTCAGAATAATATTATAATGGTAGCATGTGAATGATTTATAACAACTGGTATAAAAGTTAAAATACAAAAGTATTAAAATAACTATAGTTACAATAATTTATTAATATACAATGCAAAATGTAAATTGTGTTATCAAAAACATAACATGGGGGTAGTAAAAGTATAGAGTTCACATATACGATCTGCGTTAAGTTGTTATCAGCTCAAAATAGACTATTATAAGATATTTTATGTAAGCTTCATGGTAACCACAAAGCAAAAACCTATGGTAAATATATAAAAAAATAAGGAAAAAAGATTCAAAGCATACCAATATAGAGAATCATTAAATCACAAAGAAAGAGAGGAAGAAACAAAAAATCTATAAAACAGCTAGAAAATAATTAATGCAATAGTACGTCTTTACCGATTACCTATCAATAATTGCTTTAGTTGCAAATAGACTAAATTCTTCAATAAAAAGACAGAGTGGCTAAATGGGGGGGGGCAAAACAACAAAAAATAAAATCCAACCATATGCTACCTATGAGAGAGTCACCTCCGTTTTAAGGATACAAATAAACTGTGAGTAAAGGGATGAAAAAAGGTACTCTATGAGAGTGATAACCTAAAGAAAGCAGGAGTAGCTACACTTACATCGGACAAAATACTTAAAAACTATCACAACAGACAAAGTAGGTCATTATATAATGATAAAGGGTCAATTTATCCCACTATTATAAATATATATTCAGCCAACATCAAAGCATATGTATATATACATTAACATATCTAAAGGGAGAAAAATAGCAATATAATAATTACAGATAATGTTAATACCTCACATTCAACAATGGATAGATCATCCAAATGAAAGTCAGTAAGGAAACACTGGATTTTAAATACACTTTACACCAAACAGACGTTTAACAGACATATGTAAAACATTCCATCCAATGGAATCAGAATACATTCTTTTCAACCACACACATAATAGTACTACAGGTTTTAAAAGAAACACAAAAGTAATTATAAATCTATGTTAAGGAGCATGCATTATATATAGATGCAATTTATGACACCAGTAACATACATTGGGGGGTGCAGAGTGGTAAAGAAGAAGTGTTTTCTATGTAATTGAAGTTCAGTTGGTATCACTTTAAAATCGCTTGCTATAACTTTATGATTTAATATGTAACCCCCATGGTAACCCCACATATAAAATCTATAGAATGTACCCAATAGGATATCAGAAGGGAATAAAAACCTGTCATTAAAAAAATAAGCAAAAAGGAAGGCAATAAGAAAGAAAATGAAGTTACAAAGAAGCTGTAAGACATAACAAAAACAAACAAAATGGCAATAGTAACTTTTTTCCTATCAGTAATTACGTAAATGTAAATGGATTAAACTCTAAACTCGGAAGACATATATTGGCAGAATGGATAAAAAAGTAGGATCCGACTATGTGCTTATACAACAGGTTCACATTAGGTCTAAGAACAAATCTATGTTGAAAGTGAAAGGATGGTAAATATATTTCATGCAAATACCAAATAGAGAACAGGGGCACCTACACTTACTTCCAAAAAAAATAGATTTCAAGTCAAAAATTGTTACACTAGCCAAAGAAGGACAGTTTATAATGATAAAAGTGTGAATTCATAAAAAGGTCTAATAATCACCAACATATATGAACTAAACATCAGAGCTCCCTAAATATCGAAAACAAATATTGACAGAATTCAAAAGAGAAATAAACATCTGTAATAATAGTAGTATACTTCAGTCTCCATATTCAATAATGGATGAAAAATATAACAGAAGATCAGTAAGAAAACAGTGAATGTGAACACTATATATCATTTGGACCTAACAGACATATACAGAACACAGCACCCAGCAACAGAAAAACACACATTTTCCTTAAGCACACATGGAACATTTTCCGGGGTACATCATATATTAGGCCACAAAAAAACTTTCAATAAATTTTAAAAGATTGAAATTATACAAAGTATCTTTTCTAATCAATAGAATGACACTAAAAATCAAAGCAGAACGAAAGTAGGAAAATCCACAAATATGTTACAATCAAAAAATGCCCCTCTGAATGGATCAAAGAGAAATTACAGGAAAAAGTGGAATGTATAAAAGTATCTTGAAATAAATGACAATTAAAACATATCAAAATTTATGGGATTTTAGTGAAAGCAGTGACAACAGGATTTTATAGTTGTAAAATGCTTGCATTTAAAAAGAAGAAAGGTTGAGATAGCATTGAATCTATAAATTACTTTCGGCAGTATGGCCATCTTCATGATATTGATTCTTCCTATCCATGAGCATGGAATGTTTTTCCATTTGTTTGTGTCCTCTCTTATTTCCTTGAGCAGTGGTTTGTAGTTCTCCTTGAAAAGATCCTTCACATCCCTTGTAAGTTGGATTCCTAGGTATTTTATTCTCTTTGTAGCAATTGTGAATGGCAGTTCACTCATAATTTGGCACTCTGTCTAATATTGGTGTATAGGAATGCTTGTGATTTCTGCACATTGATTTTGTATCCTGAGACTTTCTGAAGTTGCTCATCAGCTTGAGGACATTTAGGGCTGAGACGATGGGGTTCTCTTAACATACAATCATGTCATCTGCAAACAGAGACAATTTGACTTCCTCTCTTCCTATTTGAATACCCTTTATTTCTTTCTCTTGCCTGATTGCCCTGGCCAGAATTTCCAATACTATGTTGAGTAGGAGTGGTGAGAGACGGCATCCTTGCCTTGTGCCGGTTTTCAAAGGGAATGCTTCCAGCTTTGCCCATTCAGTATGATACTGGCTGTGAGTTTGTCATAAATAGCTCTTACTATTTTGAGATACGTTCCATCAATACTAAGTTATTGAGAGTTTTTAGCATGAAGGTGTGTTGAATTTTATCAAAGGCCTTTTCTTCATCTATTGAGATAATCATGTGGTTTTTGTCATTGGTTCTGTTTATGTGATGAATTATGTTTATTGATTTGCGTATGTTAAACCAGCCTTGCATCCCAGGGATGAAGCCAACTTGACCGTGGTGGATAAGCTTTTTGATTGCTGCTGGATTCAGTTTGCCAGTATTTTATTGAGGATTTTCACATCAATGTTCATCAGAGAAATTGACCTGAAATTTTCTTTTTTCATTGTCTCTGCTAGGTTTTGTTATCAGGATGATGCTGGCCTCATAAAATGAGTTAGGGAGGAGTCCCTCTTTTTCTATTGTTTGGAACAGTTACAGAAGGAATGGTACCAGCTCTTCTTCATACCTCTGGTAGAATTCGACTGTGAATCCATCTGGTCCTGGGATTTTTTTGGTTGGTAAGCTATCAATTACTGCCTCAATTTCAGAACCTGTTATTGGTATATTCAGGGATTCAACTTCTTCCTGGTTTAGTCTTGGGAAGGTGTGTGTGTCCAGAAATTTATCCATTTCTTCTAGATTTTCTGGGTTATTTGCATAGAGATGTTTATATTATTCTGTGATGGTAGTTTGTATTTCTTTGGGATCAGTGGTGATATCACCTTTATCATTTTTATTGTGTCTATTATTTCTTCACAGAATCGGAAAAAGCTACTTTAAATTTCATATGGAAACAAAAAAGAGCTTGTATAGCCAAGTCAATCCGAAGCAAAAAAGCACAAAGCTGGAGGCATCATGCTACCTGACTTCAAACTATACTACAAGGCTATGGTAACCAAAACAGAATGATACTGGTATCAAAACACATACATAGACCAATGGAACAGAATAGAGCCCTCAGAAATAACGCCACACATCTACAACCATCTGTTCTTTGACAAACCTGACAGAAACAAGCAATGGGAAAAGATTCCCTATTTAATAAATGGTGTTGGGAAAATTGGCTAGCCATATGCAGAAAACTGAAACTGGACCCCTTCCTTACACTTTACACAAAAATTAACTCAAGATGGATTAAAGAATTAAATATAAGACCTAAACCATAAAAACCCTAGAAGAAAACCTAGGCAATACCATTCAGGACATAGGCATGGGCAAAGACTTCACAACTAAAACACCAAAAGCAATGGCAACGAAAGCCAAAATTGACAAATGGGATCTAATTAAACTAAAGAGTTTCTGTACAGCAAAAGAAACTTTCACCAGAGTAAACAGGCAACCTAGAGAATGGGAGAAAATTTTAGCAATCTATCCATCTGACAAAGGGCTAATATCCAGAATCTACAAGGAACTTACACACATTTACAAGAAAAAACAAACAACCCCATCAAAAAGGGGGCAAAGGATATGAACATACACTTCTCAAAAGAAGACATTTATGCAGCCAATAAACGTATAAAGAAAACCTCATCATCACTGGTCATTAGAGAAATGCAAATCAAAACCACTGTGAGATACGATCTCATGCCAGTTAGACTGGCGATCATTAAAAAGTCAGGAAACAACTATGCTGGAGAGGACGTGAAGAAACAGGAACGCTTTTACAGTGTTGGTAGGAGTGGAAATTAGTTCAACTATTGTGGGAGACAGTGTGGTGACTCCTGAAGGATCTAGAACCAGAAATACCATCTGACCCAGCAATCCCATTACTGGGTATATACCCAAAGGATTATAAATCATTCTACTATAACGACACATGCACACATATGTTTATTGCAGCACTCTTCACAATAGCAAAGACTTGGAACCAACCCAAATGTCCATCAATGATAGACTGGATAAAGAAAATGTGGCAGATATACACCATGGAATACTATGCAGCCATAAAAAAAGGATGAGTTCATGTGCTTTGCAGGGGTATGGATGAAGCTGGAAACCATCATTCTCAGCAAACCAACATAGGAACAGAAAACCAAACACCGCATGTTCTCACTCATCTCACTCGTAAGTGGGAGTTGAACATAAGAACACATGGACACAGGGAGGGGAACATCACACACCGGGGCCTGTCAGTGGGGTGGGGGGTTAGGGGAGGGATAGCATTAAGAGAAATATCTAATGTAGATGGCGGGATGATGGGTGCAGCAAACCATCAACCTGCATGTTCTGCACATGTATCCCAGAACTTAAAGAATAATTTTAAAGAAATAAATAAAAAGAAAAGAAAAGGAGAAGGATCTAAATTCAAAACCTAAATTTACACCTGAAGGAACTAGAAAAAGAAGAGAAATTAACTGTAAAGGTAGTGTAATGAAGGAAATAAAAATTCCTTTTATGGGAATTTCCAGAGATAGGAAAATAGCAGAAAAACAATAGAGAAAATCTATGAAACCAAGACTTGGTTCTTTGAAAAAAGAATACATTTGTAAAATTGATAGGTTTGCTAACAATAAAAAAGAGAAGACAACTACAATTACAAATGAAAATATCAATTTTACAGAAATAAAAAGGATTATAAGAGAGTACTATGAAACATAGTACATCAAACAAATAACATTACTAATCATCAGCAATATGTAAATCAAAACCACACTGAGATACAGCTTCACACCCATTAGGATAGCTATCAAAAAAGGAAAATAGCAAGTGTTGGCATTAATGTAGAGAAATCGGAAGCTTTATGCACTACTACAGGTAGGAATGTAAAATGATGCAGCCACTATAGAAAATAGTATGGTGGTTTCTCAATATATTGAAAATAAAATTACCATATTAACCAGAAATTCCAATTTTTGGTATAAATTTAAAAGGATTGAAGGCAGTGACTCAAACAGGTATCTGTACACTCATGTTCACAGTAGCATTATTCACAATAGCCAAAAGGTAGAATAAAACCAAGTGTCCACTGGTTGATAAATAAACCACACACACACAGAGAATTATTATGGATAAAAAAAGCAGGCTCCAACTACATGCTTATACAAGAGGTTCACACTAGGTCTAAGAACAACCCTATGTTGAAAGTGAAAGGATGATAAAAGATATTTCATGCAAATACTCAAAAGAGAGCAGGGGCACCTACACTTATTTAAAAAAAATAGATTTCAATTCAAAAATTGTTACAATAGACAAAGAAGAACACTTAAAAATGGTTGAAATGGTATGTTTTCTATCTTACCAAAATAAAATGTAAAAAACACATATATATAATCAAAGAACATAATGTGAAATTTTACTTTCATTTGACTTGCCTTTGTTTTATTAAGCACATATTCTTGCATAATTTATGTTACATAAAAATAAAAGGACTTGTTAGAAATGGAGGCACCTCCAAGAAGATCTTAATCCCAGTGATTACTTGTTCACCAGCTCTGAGGCATTTTCATTATCATAATAAATTATATAATCATTATATAATTATGTATAATTATAACTATAATTATAACTAAATGAACATCTCCTAAGCAAGTATAATGTGCCAGGGGCTATACATAACAAAAAGATATTTTACTTTATTGGCTCTGTCCCTTTCTAATTTTGGCAGGACTGTGTGCCTTTATCTTTTGATGCCAAATGAGCTCCCTCTTAGAGTGTAAGATTTCTCTAAACTTTTCCTCTTCTATGCCTACTTTATAAACCTTAAAAGTTTTTCAAAGTATCTTAACCCATTTTTAAAAATGAGAGAAAGAGTAGTCATCATACTAATTTTTATCTAATTTTTAAAAAACTCCCCAAGGTATTTATATTTATAGGACTCAAAATAGATGTCCTATTAAACTGTTTTGAGATTACATAAGGAGAAAAGCACAAAAGCTTGAAGGCAAATAGAGAGAGGTTCAAAAACCTGTATAATGTGCTTTGGTGAGGGGAATCAAAGGATTGCAGATTTAATCACATGCAAAACTTTAAAGTCTAATTATAGGAGTCCATCATCTGGAGCCAAAGGCCAGAAAACTAATTCTTACTCGTAAATGTAACTGAATGAAGCTCATTTTGCAGAAGTGTCATCTGAGCTTCATGGAGCTATGGCTGTCTCAGCCCTTTGCTCCATTCACTGTGTTGGTAAAATTCTGCAGGAATATAAAACAAATTTTGGAACTCATCAATTAGAAATCCTCTGATGCACTTTCAGAAAAGAAGAACTTCTGACCTAAAGCAATGCTAATCAGTAAAATTACATATATATATTCAATAACCAGGCTAGGCTATTAAGTACAACATATATTAATATGTTGGAGCTCTTGAAAATATTTATAGAGAATATATAGTTTTTCTCTGAAAATTAAAAGCTAATCTTCTTGTTAGTATAGATAGAAATCTAAGAGAAAATATAGATGCAATAACAGTAAGGAAACCCAAAAGTTAATCTGAAAATTCATGAGACAAGAACAATTTTGTGAATATATGTGTTTCATTTAATCACAGATAATAAATCATGTAGTCGAAATATTTTTGTCTGTCAATGACCTCTGCATTGCTGAAAAATTGAGTTATTCCCAAAACATGAAAGTAGATAAGCAAGAAATTCTCATTGTTCTTTAGTGAAATATAGCAGGTGGACAGTGTGAGGAAAGATTGTACAAAGTAACATTTAATCCTCAACAGGATTGTGTAGCCTTCAATAAAGGTTTCTTATGCATTTTCTTTCTCTTTAACTGACATATCTCAACTGCCTAGACAATGCCTGAGACATATTGGGTGCCTAATAATTACCTGTGCAATGAATAAATATATTGGATGTGGTTGTATTATTTCAGTTACAAGCAAAATGGGTAACTTTTTGTTCTTTGGTAACAGAACTTTAGTTAGTCCCTGAAAGTGAAAGTGACTTTACATTTGCATCCCTACTGTCCTCACGCTATAACGATTAACTCCAAAGCCAGAGCTGCCAAGAGTTTCTTGCAGTCAAGTGCCTGAGTTTCAGACTATCCTCAACTAGTTCTAGGCACAGTAACAACAGTTAAATATTTCCTGCTAGAACTTGGGAAGACCCAGAAGTTCCTGAATAGGATCAACATTTGTGATCTCCTTCTAGAAATTGCTGTACTTCCAATGCATTTAGTTGATATTTATACACTCAGAGCTGAAAGAAATTTTTATCATAGAAGTTTGTGATTATGTTTTCTAAGATTAATATTCATTTCAGAAAAGTTAATACGAAAAAATAAAATTTATTATCATATCTTTATCTGTATTTAGATAACAATTGCCGGTAACTTAGAATTTTTCCAGGTACTCTTTTCAATTCCTGTTTTTCTTTTTCGTGTGTTTTGCATTTTTTATTTACCTGGGAATTAATCAAAAAGCTGTACTTTTTACAAATGTGGGAACAAATTTTTGCTGTAATTGAGTGTAATCCATGAAAGAAGGAAACGCTGAGCTGAGCAGGTCTGGGACATGGTCTGGAATAATACCCACTCAGAGAAAACAAAAGGTAAGAGCAGAGTAGTATAGCATGAAAATGATTCTAAACCAAGGTTATGTATATCTTAATCCATACAAATGGCCCTCAAGTTAATCGTTGTTGACTTTAATATGGTGCAAAAATGGCCAGGCGCAGTGACTCACGCTTGTAATCCCAGAACTTTGGGAGGCCGAGGCGGGCGGATCACGAGGTCAGGAGATCGAGACCACGGTGAAACCCCGTCTCTACTAAAAATACAAAAAAAAATTAGCCGGGCGTGGTGGCGGGCGCCTGTAGTCCCAGCTACTCAGAGAGGCTGAGGCAGGAGAATGGCGTGAACCCGGGAGGCAGAGCTTGCAGTGAGCCAAGATTGTGCCACTGCACTCCAGCCTGGGTGATGGAGCGAGACTCCGTCTCAAAAAAAAAAAAAAAAAAAAGATGGTGCAAAACTGATCCATATTCAGTAGAAATTGTATTTTGAGTACCCATACAACCATTCTGTTTTTCACTTTCAGTATAGTTTTCAATAAATTACATGAGATATTCAACACTTTTTATAAAATAGCTTTGTGTTACATGATTTTTCCCAGCTGTAGACTAAAGTAAGTGTTCTCAGCATGTTTATGGTAGTGATAGGGAAAGGAGGCAGAGAAATTCTAGGCAGAAAACCAAGAGGTCCCTGGAGAAGTCCTATCCTCAAGCCTCGACCTGTGGCCCAGAGTGAGAACATGCATTCCTATTTTCCTGCTAGAATGTTGCCTTTTCCAAAACTACCCATGGCCTGCCCTTTACCTCATCCTGTACCCATAAAAACCCTGACCCAGGGGCCAGATGCAGTGGCTCATGCCTGTAATTCCAGCACTTTGGGAGGCTGAGGCAGGCAGATCACTTGAGGTCAGGAATTAAAGACAGCCTGGCCAACATGGTGAAACTCCATCTCTACTAAAAATATAAAAATATTAGCCAGGTATAGTGGTGTACGCCTGTAATCCCAGTCACTCAGGAGGCTAAGGCAGGAGAATCGCTTGAACCCAAGAGCCAGAGGTTGTAGTGAGCCGAGACCGTGCCACTGCACTCCAGCCTGGATGACAGAGCAAGACTCCACCTCAAAAAAAATAAAAAAAAATCCCTGACCCAACTGTCAGAGAGCAGAGGAGGGGAGAAGAGGAGAGGCAGCTAGACATCAGAGACTGTGGTTGGACGTTGGAGAGAAGCAACTTGACTTCAGAGGGACAGCTTAACAGTGTTGCTTTGGAGAGGAGTTTGGCCGGATGGCCGGACTCCAGGTGAAGATCACCTTCCCGCTCCATCCCCCTTCCAGCTCCCCTTCCCACTGAGAGCCACTTTCATCAGCAGTAAAATCCTCTGTATTCACCACCCTTCAATTCATTCATATGACCTGATTTTTCCTGGATGCTGAACAAGAGTTCGGGTGCCACAGGTGCAGAGACTAAAGACTGCCACACTGACCCTCTGCCCTTACGAAAAGACAGAGGGCCCACTGAGCTGTTTAACACTTAAGCCATCTGTGGATGGCAAAGCTAAAAGAGCACTGTAACACATACCCTCTGGGGCTTTGGGGGTCACAGGAACTCCTCCCAGAAGCTGCTGTTGGGCACCGCACAGTTTTGCTCCTGCCAGCACCCAAAAGCACCACTCCGCCTCCTGCACACACTCACCTGCGCACTCACTCTCCCATAAGGGGTTGAGAGCTGCCGGCTAAGTGAGACACCCTTATTGGAAGGCCTACAAACAGGACAAGGAAAATTTCCTGTTTAAGTAGTCTAGGCTAAACTATGGTGTTTGGTATATTAGATGTATTAAATGAATTTTCAACTTTATGATATTTTCAACTTAGCTTGGGTTTACTGGAACATAACCCTATCATGAGTGGGCATGTATATATATAAAAATGCTGATATCACACCATGATAATTAATGCAAACTTGTTTTGTGGTCATGAGTCTTTGAATTCCTTCGAGTGTATTGGTAGCAATTCCAATAAAAGAATATCCTGCTTTGAATTTTACTTAAATTCACATTTAGTATATTACCTATTTTTTTTTTTTTTGAGACAGAGTCTCGCTCTGTTGCCCAGGCTAGAGCGCAGTGGCGCGATCTCAGCTCACTGCAAGATCCGCCTCCCGGGTTCACACCATTCTCCTGCCTCAGCATCCCGAGTAGCTGGGACTACAGGCACCCGCCACCACGCCTGGCTAATTTTTTTTTTTTGTATTTTTAGTAGAGATGGGGTTTCACCGTGTTAGCCAGGATGGTCTCGATCTCCTGACCTCGTGATCCACCCGCCTTGGCCTCCCAAAGTGCTGGTATTACAGGCATGAGCCACCGCACCCGACCCTTTTCTTTTAAAACAAAGTTGTAATACTTAACTAGCTACATAGTATGTACTTTGGGTTAACGTAATCAATAATACAGTGTAGGTGGTACATTCAAATTCAAATCTTTCATTATGTTTCTTCCTAACTTTTAAAATAGGTTGTACTTGATGCCACACTGCTTGGCATACAGTAGTTTCATATGTCTTTGAAGATTATTGGTTTGACTTCAGTTTTCTTTTTTAAAAAATGCATTACTCTATACCAAGAATAAGACTGAAATGAATAAACCAGTTCTGAAGGAAGAATAAGAAGCAGTAAATACTCTTTGAGTAATAGACACTATTAAAAATGGCAAAATAACTTTTATTTTCACATTGATGAAGTTCAATATGCGTCCCTGCCCAGGGCTGGGAAACTTGAGGACACTGATGCTTGTTTTCATTGTGAAAGCTAAATTAGCTTTTCTGTGATATATGGTAGAACACCTGCATTGTTCCAAGGCCTTCTTTCACAGATTGCTTCAGGCCTCAAACTCGAGTTAATGGTGACTTGTAGAACAATAGCCCTGACCATTAATAGGGTTGATAATTCCACTTGAGCAAAAATTCATAAGGAGATAGACAATCAGAATATAGGAATTTTGAAAGGCCACAAAAGGTATGACATAGATGCTGGGCACCCCAGAATATGAGAAAGGCTGCCTTGAGGATTTTATTTAATTTAAAAAGTTTATAACTTTAGAAAATAAAGTTGCTTACATAAAGTAGATTTATAAACATATATTTATAAAAATGAGAAAAAAGTGAAAAAAATGGAATAATGCCTAAATAACGAATGTCAATAGAAAAAAAAAAAGTATTTTCTTCCCAAAAGAAGGGAAGAAAAACATCAGTTTAGACAAGAGAAAAGGAAAAAGGAAAATAAAAAACTTTAGAGGTACACACAGTCAAGAAAAAGAGGCCTTCAGCAAATAAGCTCTCTCTAACTTCAGCCTTAATATAGGCGCAAACTGAGCTTTAAGAGAAAATTAATGTTCCTTACTTTGAAACTTTTTTTCTGAATCAAGGTCTAAAAATTGAAAATAGATTAATATAACTCCTCTAGGTATTAAGGAAGAAATGAGATAGTATGGGCTGGCATGACGAGTCAGTTACTATAACCTGTGGACCAAATCATATACTCTATTTTTGTTTGTGTGTGTAAATTAAATTTTATTAGAACACAATCATGATCATTCATTTGCATGTTGTCTTATCTACAACTTCTTTTATAATACAATGGTTGAGTAGTCATAACAGAGAACATATGGCCTGCAAAGCCTAATGTACTTACTATTGGTACCTTATAGAAAAAAATGTACTGACCCCTGGCCTAGGGCATTAGGACGACATTCTTAGAGAAAGTAATCTTCAGTGCGTTCTTAAGTATAGGTTAAAAAATAACACACACACAGAAAACAGATTCATTGAAGAATGATTTTGTACTTAACATTGTAATACCTTTCCATGTGCTTACAAAAACTCCATGAGATAGGTGCCATTCTCATTTAAGAAATTAGGAAACTGAAGTTCAGGGACATTGAATCTGCAAAATATAGCACAGTCCATGGCCTGTACACACAGCACACACTGTTGTGGGAGTCGTGTATTACACAAGCATGCCACAGTTTAAGGAGGTGCCATTAATTCACAAATATAATGTATTTATATATTTGTTGCAACAATTATTTGATAGCAATGGCATGTATGTTCCAATAAAATCAGTATTACAATTGGAAGTAAAGCATATTGAGATAGGATGCCTTTATTTTGAATTCACATGAAGATTTCATCTGGGCTACTGATAATAATTCACAATATGCTATATCAAGTTCATTTAATGAATTAGCATATTAGGTTAGAATGAAAAATCAGGTAAAAATGTAAATAAAAGCTTTTAATCAGCAGTGAACATGATGTGTATTTTTTCAGTTTTCTCCACACTGAAGTGGTATCACAGAATTAAGATAAAAATTAACACATTAAGAACTAAAGACACCCTATATTTTGCAACATAAGATTGCTACTGATTCTTAATGGAGACTATGCATACCTGGATTCTTGTGGTGCTATTAAAATGGAAATTTTGTAGCAACATTAATAACTGAGAATCTCTGTGAAACATATGTATAGCACAGAGCTGGTTTCCTTTTTATGTTAAATGTGCTGCTTACATTTTAATGTTTAGAATCACATAATTCAGCACTAAATATATAGACCAAATATCTGTAGTAAACAAAACCCTTTGGAGACAGTGTACCTACTTCTAAAAATGAAGCCAACCTTGTCATATTGTTAGCTTTTAAGGTCACTGTATTTTAACACTGTTAGCATTTTCACAAATCCTAATAAAAAAATCCTGGAAATGAGTCTAACTTTTAACACACACACACACACACATATATATATATATGCATATTACCAAAATAGTTTCTAACTGAATATTTAATAACTTTACTGTTTTGGAATTCCTTTCCTTTAGTAAATTTGAAAATACTGTTGTAGTGATACAAACACATTCAGTAAACAAATGTAAGAATAGATGTGATAGGTTCTAAATGTAGGCAGAAAGTAGCACAAGTGAAGGAGCATTTATTGAAACTGGGGTATTTCACAGCCGGGTTGATATTGCAGCTGAATTGTAGAGAGCAGTTAGGTTTGAAACTGATAAAACGGGAAGAAAGCAAGTAGCTTATCTAGGACAGAAAACTTCTGGGGAGAGAACCAGCTCGGAATTCCCAGCAGGTATTACGGAATGTGAGCCCCGGAGAAGTCAGCACACGGATGGACAATTGGGAAACTTTCTCTGTGAAGAAACGAAAAACACTGTACATAGATAAGATTGGTAAAGACAACTGTGCTGGAAAAGATAAACAAGTGCAGAATATTAGAGCAATAACTGTGTTAGGGAGTAAGAAAAAGCTGAGAAGACAGCAGTAAAAGCAGGAGGAGTACAAGAGCACGTTGTGAGAGATTACGGAATTTCCAAGAAGTGTTGACAGCGTTACATGTTCCAGAGGAGAAAAAGAGAAGGAATGGCAAAGGCTGGTTGACTTTGTCAACTACTTACTTTAAAAAAACTTTTGAGAAAGCCAGAAAGCAGAGGGGATGAAGCTCCACTCTCATGAGGATGGGAAGCAGAGGCAGAAGCAGCATGCACAGACATCCTTTGAGGGTTTGTTATAAACACAGAAACTGATGTCTGGGACAAGGTTAGAGTTCTTAAAATTATCTTTTTTTAGTTTTTCTGTGTGTATGTGTGTGTGTTTACATTGGGACACAGGTGAAATTTGAACATGCTTATTAGCCAAATAGCCTCAGTGAGATAAAATTAAGGATATAAGAGACTGGGAATAGCTGATGTCAGAAAATACTGAAGATACTGTAGATAAAAAACAGTAAGAGCATATTGACCACAATTTTAAAGAAATATACTTATAAGGCCTGGAATAAATACATTTGCACAGTATCTGCAATGACACCTCCTTGAACACAACAGAGAGAAAGAGTTAAGGAGATTCTTCCACATGTTTTTTAATTGCTCAAAGAGTAATTTTTTTACTTTATACGATTGACTTCCAAAAACACAACAAAACCAAAACAAACAAAACATCCATACAAATGTATCAGTAGTGGCTCAGGCATACCCTCTACTATTTAGAAATAGGGTTTCCAAATAGCCATCTGATCTCTTCCACACTTTGGTCGGAGATGCATCTCAGTTTCAACATTTAATTATACTGTAAGTGGGATGGATTTAAGTATTAAAATTTACATTGAATATACGAACTATTTCAATTGTGTATGGGGGTGTAGTAATAGAATGAGGAGGTCCTTAGAGAAAAGAACATAGAAAATAATAGAGGAAAATTAAATTAATCTTATGATAGGTCAAATTTATAATGTAGCAGAATTGTATTTTTATATATTCTGCTTTCATTTTATGATTCACTGGGGCCTGTGAATTATCAAAGTATATAGTACATTTATGCTCATTGAATAGAACACCAAGCATAATTTTATCATTTAAAATTACTGCACAAATTTGTAGTTGTATGTTACTTTCAGACATATTTTCAGTCATGTCTATGATTTATTAAATGCTTGGTCTACCATATAACATCAACTTATAATATTGTTCCTATGAGAAAATATAAAATTTTTATAACAATCTGCTGTACAGTAAGGTTTCTCAGAACACATTGTGGAGACAAATGAGAACTTCCCCATAGCAGTTTTATGAACTATACTTGGCATAGATTTATGGTTTAAGGATAAACTGTCCCTGGTGAATATTTAGTAGCTTATGTAAACCCGATTTCGAAATGTTGAGGTACTTATTATTTTCCTAACCACAACATTAAAGCCCTGTTTCAGGACTACCTCTCTGATGCAGACTCCACTCTGTGCTCATCTTCTGATTGGTAAGACTTTCATAAAGATGCCCCACCTGCCTTATTCTTTGGACACTTCAATGTATCCTGCATTGCATTTTGACTATACTGCTCTAGCCTTTCTTCAGATACCACCAATGTTGCATTCTTTACATATGGAGACCAGTTTTGTTAGAGTTAAAGAATGTGCATTACACTGTTTTTAGAAAAGGCAATTCCCCCAGACATACACACACACACACACACACACACACACACACACACACAAAATAATAATGATAATAATAATAATAATAATGTGGTGGCACATTAATTAAATCATGGCTGTAGGTGGAATTTATTTAGGAAGAGATAAACCCAAGATTATGCTGAGTTCACAGCACTTACACGTACTCTAGAGAAAAGTAAAATCACTAAGCAAAATGATGAACCTGAGTCCTGAAGCAAAGGTTTGAGTATGTTCATTACAATGATCGCAACAGGATATTAATTTGAATATATTTTTATTTGTTCCCTCTACAGGCATGAAATATTCTGAATATTTTTAAAAGGCTATTACTGTAGTACAGAGTTGTTATATTAATACTATGGTTACATAGAAAATTAAGCTATTTAGAAGACTTCGGGTACGAAACCACATTAGATTACAAGAGTACTATTCTACAAATATTTATATTTAAGATATTTATCACAACAGAATCTTAAAGTGTGATTCTAATTGTAAAGAAATCTTGTTAGCAAATATCCAAAGATACAGGTTTAAAATGGAGTGATTGATGGAGAATGAAGATATCATCATAAAACCCTTACACTGCCCTCAATGGATCACTAGAGAAAAAGTTATCATAGCTAGAGTCTGACCTTATGCTGCTAAAAACTGATATATATTTCAAGACAATACTGCTCTCGGTTGGTTTAGCAACCAGATCTTCTTAGCCTTTAGCATTAGAATGTTATATGAATAGACATTTAAACCCTCTTAAACATGATATTCAAATTGTTCTATGAGTTGTATCAAATACTTAAATAATGTAGAGGCTACTACATGTTATAATATGTTCTGTTACTCTAGAAATTTTTCTAAAGTCTATCACTCTTAAAACAGCATTAATGGAAAATAGCATCCAATGTTCAGTAGATGTTTTTCTGAGAGAGGATCCTAGAGAATTTCTATGAAAATATATGTTTTAGTACAAGTAATATTTTTTTCTCTCTAGCAGAATTGTTGTAGTTTCTAATATAAAGGCACTGAAATTAATGAGAGAAACTTATTTACATAGCTATATTCATGCCCTAGATTGGAAATATCAGACTCACTAACCGTATGTTTATGTTATTTATTCAACAAATATATACCCATTACTGTTCTGAATATTGGAGATACAATGACAAGAAAAAGTGACATGGTTTCTCCTTCACACAGTATGTAGTTTGTAGGAGTTATGAAGAAAATGAAAAACACAAAATACAGTGAGTTTATTGCTATTTTATGGGTAAGAGAAGAGTAATATTGGGAAAGCAACAGAAAGAGATAACAAACATTAAACTTTTGAAACCTAAAAACAACTATAACTACAGAGTAAAATGTTAGTGCGGATGGTGGAAAAGAAGGCGTTAATGACAATGATAACAGAGAAGCAATCAAGGGCTTTGCAAGTCTTAAAGACTTCGGACTTTTTATTTGGGAAAATAGTGTGCAAAAGCTGTTTGAACCTATCAAAATTAACCAACCTCCTTTTGATGGTATTGGGGTTTTTGGTTCGTTTTTTCATTTGTCTTTTTATGTGTTTTAATGAAGTCTTTATGTTATTATTGCTAAGAATTGTGGTAGAAATATGTTGGGACAGTCACTGGGTTTGAATTCAGGAATGTATAGTCCTCATTTCATAACTGATCTTACCTAGATAACGTTTTGGTTGATTAACATGTAAAAAGAGTTCTGCTATGTTCTCTAATTGTAGGAGATTCCGAAAGCAAAATTAACAACACTATTCTTCCAAAGTGCTAATAACTTGGTAAAAGAGTGGTATAATAAAGTGAAGATTCAAGTAAAGTATTCTATTAAATGATGAATATTGATCAAAGAAAATCTTAGGTGAAAGTGTAGCAAGTATGCCATAGAAATCTGTCCCCATCTAACAGAAAAGCAGCACAACTGTAATTTCTCTTGATGTATAAACTATGAGATGTTTATTCACTATGTGTCTAATGGATTTGTGTTTTGGTTTTCCACTTATTCAATAATCTTTGTCTTTTTTTTAAACGTGCAACATTTTTAGGCATCTATAAATTTTATGCCCCAAAATAGACAATTTAATTTTAAAAATAATGCAATAAAACGTAACTTTTCTATCATATCATGTGAATATTAATATTTTTCATAAATGTTGAAAATACTTAAAGTAATAAAACAATAATTACTTCTGTAATTATATAGAGAAAATATATAGAGATTGTTCCTAAAAGAAAAAAATTATATCTATTAAATTACACTCTTGTAGTTTATTTGAGTAAATGTGCTACAGAAGAATGAGTAGTTAGATAATTGGTAGTCAAATTTAATTCTTGTACAAGCTCTACTTTTTTTTTTTTCTTGAGATGGAGTTTCTCTCCTGTGGCCCAGGCTGGAGTGCAATGGCACGATCTCGGCTCACGGCCTCTGCCTCCCAGGTTCAAGCAATTCTCCTGCCTTAGTCTCCCGAGTAGCTGGGATTACAGGCATGCACCACCACGCCTGGCTAATTTTGTGTTTTTAGTAGAGACAGGGTTTCTCCATGTTGAGGCTGTTTTTGAACTCCTGACCTCAGGTGATCTGCCCACCTCAGCCTCCCAAAGTGCTGGGATTACAGGCGTGAGCCACTGCGCCTGGCCCAAGCTGTACTTTCATTTAAGTATAATTTAGTTAGATGTGTGAACTCACTGTAATTGTATACACAATCTTCTGTGTATGAATAAAACTTGATATTTAAATGTATTTATGGCAAGAGTATCTGTAACTTTTATGAACATATCAAGTGGACATGATCACCAAAACAGATGCAATTTATTACCATAGAGCATCAGAAATACCCCTTCAACCAATAAATATGCGTAATGATATGATACTTACAATGGAGGCAACTATGATATTTAACGGTCAGTAAACTGAAAGAAAAAAATGACTCAAAAATTTGTAAAGATGATACCTTTCTCTACAAGTTTAGGAAAACACTTCAATTTTTAAACATTTTTTTACCTAATTTTGTTGCTATGGTATTTTATTTTCACTACTTAATTATTGGGTGCCACATAATACCTCAAATGAACAAATTATCACTGAAATTAAAAAGGTAGTTGACTAGATAGGTATCCTGTAGGAAGAAAATAGGTCCCCTCAGAATCAATGAGAACTCACTGTACTTTTTAATTCTTTTCAAAAATGAAGGGGAAACAATGGTGTTCCAAGAAAAACAAAGATTCAAGGAACAAATAAAAGAAAATAAAAATATTTTCAGAAGAGTTTGAGAGTATTTGTTGCCAGCAGGAATATATTAAAAGGAAAAACTAAAATATGTGTTTCAGTTAGAAAGAAGACGATTCCACATAGAATGTAACAATGTAAAAAGGAATAAAAAGCACTGAGAAGAGTAACTATATAAACATAAATTACTATTCATGTTAATAAACAATTATTACAGTTTCCTATGACGCCCAAAATATGTACATTGATATACATGTTCATGAAATGCAAGAGGTGGGTGAGGAGTTGATAGAGCTTAACAGTTTTAAAGATGCTAACAGTATTGTAAGAATGGTCAAAATATTCATTTGTTTTAAACTCCATAATACATCAAAATACATGCTGTAATATCTATAGGAAAAGGTAGAAGCATAGTAAAAAATTAATAAGACAAAATTAATTAAATCAAAAATGGAATAAAAAGAACACAGAAGAGGTAGGTCAAAGAGAAAATAAAAAGTGAGATATCAGCAATACCAATAAACATAAATGGATTAAATATGCTACATAGAACACTAAGATTATTGGCCTTAAGAAAAGCAATTTGTTGTCTTAAAAATTACAAATAGTTGTATTCAGAAATGTTGAAATGGAATGAAAAATAACATAAAATAACAAAAAATTATCTATATACATTAATATCATGAAAATTCAATTTTAAGGTAAAACAAATAGCATTAAGAGGCAAAGAGGTGTATATTTTATTATGGCAAAGGTGTATAATTGAATGATTATATTGGTAACCTCAACTGTGCATTTCCACCGGTATCCATGTCCTTTGCTGTGACTGTGAAATTCATTTAACTAATTTGCTCGAGTATATTTTCCCAGCCCTAAATTTGGGCTTACTGCTATTAATTGTCTTAACCAAAAATAACGTTAGCAGCTTTAACATAAACAAATCCTTGATGAAGTGTTTGTGGGTTTTGGCTTTCTCTTTTGCTTGTCTGTGATAGTCAGAAGAATATGCCCAAACTATCCTTCTGGAAAGAATTTAGAAACATGTGGCTAAAAGAAACACATGGAAAGCGATAAGTTGTCCAAACTAAGACTGTAATAGTCCAGCCAATAGTCAGACAGCTTCCAAAGAAGGAAGCAAGAGAGTGGGAGTGAGAGAACAGCCAAGATCAATAAACTAGCCTACATGCTGCTGACTAGGATTGCGGTAGTGAACTGAGAAATGAATACAATCACCACTCAGCCCACTTGTAGACAGATAAAGAGTAATATGTCACTTGTTAAGCCACTGCGTTTAGAAACATTGTGGACATCTGCTGGGTCTCCGCCCCAGCCCATGCCCAGTTATCTGTATCAGATAACTGATACAGAAACTGGTCTCAGAAGAAGAGTGACATCATAACAAAATTTAAAATATGTACTGGCTTTAGTACTTGACAGTGGACAGAGCTGAAAAAACTAGCAAGAAAATTGATAGGAAAGGCCAGAAAATGGCAAGAAAATTATTATAGAAGACCAGAAACTTAACAACCGGTGTTAGGTAGTGGTGAAATGACCACAGAACAATCACATGCATTACATTAGAATATGGAAAAATATACCTAGTGAACAGTTGGCTAGGACCAAAACAAAACATATTCCTAATGGAATGTTGAAAGGGTCGGTTGGCCCTTAATAGCTACATATGATAAGCTGTATAGAATATACAGAGAAGAATTTACAGAAATTATAGAGCGAAGAAAACTTAATTATGAAAGTGTAATCTCCAAACATTCCAGAGAGCAAAAGATTCTCAAAAGAAAATATAGTATGCAATTGCATATAAAATAAAGGGTATGGCAGTATAAGACTTGTGAATTAATTAAGGTAGATACCATCTCAGATATGCAATGTATAGGATACTATCTCAGTTTCAAAAATCTAAAGAACATTGTGATATAGCAGCTTATTATGGGCAAAGTTATCATGCATCTAGGAAGAGTAGCATATTTGTCAGGGAATTGTAGGAGTGGATTTTGGTTAATGGTGTTCAATGAAGTCAATTTTATTGGAAACCCACAAAGTTTCTAAGGGAGTTTAATTGTCAAAAATGCCTTCAGACTGGATATAAATGGACTGATATTGCTCAAAATGCAAAAACGAAAGCTCTCTGCCATACCTTTCTACAGGCAGAAAGGAGAATGTAAAAGTTGATTAAGTCACAAATTTTCCAATGTCCTTTCAGAAGTAGTTAAGGAGAATAATAAAAGTAAAATGAATGTCCAAAAAATCAGAACCAAGAGATGTGGAGAAAAATGATTTGTAGGTCTACTCTCAATTATTATAATTAAGTCCTAAATAAAATATTCCAAAATTTGGAGTATCTGCCAACATTTTCCAAGCTAGATTTCAGAATACCATTGAAACAGTGACAGCTACATGGCCATTGTTCTCATTCCTCAGTAGAAAATTAGTAGAATTTTCTACAATAACTGCATCAGGTAGTTATCTTTTTCTTTTGCACCATTGAAGTTACAGGTGATGGGGGTCCAGATAACATCCCTCTTTCATCAAAAATTCTGCAAAATATAAGGAGCTACACAAAAGGAACCACGTACATGGATTTGAAGTTGATCAGAAGATCTTGAATTATGAATTTGATGTAACTGAATGAAATGGGAGGAGGAATCAAGGAGAGAAATGAGCATGTTTTCTACATGGAATTTTTCTGAGTCATTATGGCCGGGGACTGATTTGTGGTTTATTACATTTTTGATTGATCACCAAAAACTTAAGCTCTATGTTTATATTTGCCCGTTGTCTTATGCTTTTGCTGTTTTCTCACTAAAGAGATGGAGTCAATTTTCCCACGCGCTGAGTATAAGCTTTGCCACATAACTGCCTGTGTTAGTCATCAATTTATGGTCCCTTAGCTCCAAATTCACCCTCAGTACCTACTCTGCAATATCATTTTTTTAATTTCTCCTTTTCAGTGAGCATGATGTTTTGTTAGGAGAGGTCACTAGAAAGACAATGTAGGAAGAAAAAGCTTGCTCTTCTAAGTTTGAGTTTCCTGTATTTTTATTTTTTCTTGCTCCTGCTTTATGATCTATCTGTGGCCATAAATGTGTGGACATCTGCTGGATCTCTGCCCCAGCCCATGCCCAGAGTGGTAGTCCCTCAGTTGTTCTATGACTCTGGCCTGGCCTGGTGACTTCTCAGGGTCCCCAGCGCAGACACCACATGTTCCAAGCCTCCTAGTAGCACCCTACTCTCCCTATGTGCCTTTATCTTGTCTGCAGGAGAGAGCTGTATTTCTCACAGCTCTTCTGATGTAAATATTGCATGCTCCCACCCTCCCAGGGTGGGAGAAGCACCCTGTGCAATCTCCCACCAGCCTAGGTTTACCTGCATCCTGGAAGGTTGGTTCCAGGGACCCTCCTAACACAGAAATCACATGCTTCAGGCTTCATGCACACAGCAGTGACATGATTCTACGTGCCCACTTGCTAGCCTCAGCTCTCTGTTGCCCTAGGTGGTTACTCTTCATGACCTCCTCTTCAGGAAATTTGTGTTCTTTTTGTATGTTTGCCAATGATAGTGACATTCCAACTCTCATTGCATACCTACCCCCAAGTCTCAGCTCACCTTCAAGTGCATGAAAGTTATAGCCTGATTACCAGGTGACTGAACTAACTCTGGCAGATGCCATCAGTGTGTGTTACTGTCATCAACTAAGCTAAAGCCACAGCTTCTCTAATGAGATTGGACCCCTAGCCTTGGAAGAACACCACCCTCTATTATTTTTTCCCTACTTTATTGATTTTCTCACAACCCTAGAGCACCTATTAACTATCTTTACATCTTTATAGGTTGTTCTCCTAATATAGCTTCATAATTATCTATATTAAACTTCTTCTATTTAAATAACAGTGCCATCTCTTTTTCCTGATTGGGTACAGACTGACAAACTTGCTTTGGCTAAAAGGATATTAGCAGATTTATTGAAAGCAAAGGCTTGAGAGAGTATCACGTGCTTCTAATTTCTTCCTGGTTTGTGTTTGTGTGTGTGTGTGTGTGTGTGTGTGTGTGTGTGTTGGGCCGAGGGACCACAATTAGAATATTTCAAGAAGGCTACCAGACAACATGATAGGAGAGACTTGTGAACATGAAAAGCACATGGAGGGGAGCACAGTTTTTATGCAACTTATGAGAGCGCTAAGCCAAGCTTGGCAGAATTGCCTAAGTGTCCCCAGCAAATTGCAGTTGCATCTGTGAATCTATCTTTGACCACAAAATTTGCCCACTCAGTCCACTGAGTTGTAAGAAATATATAGCTCCTTATTGTTTTGGCTACCAGATTTGTGTAGTTATTATAAAACACTGTGTCAAAAGATAAATGCCGCAAAGGGCCAACATATCTGGAAAGTATCATAATCCTAAATCTGTATAAGACCATTAATCAAGCTTCAAGATGAATAAAGCAATAGTAAACAGAATTAAAGGAGAAATTTTTAAAAATCCCAACTCTATATAGGTAAATCTAATGTAAAGAATCCAGAAACCACAAAGAAAAATAACCTCAGTGTAAAATGGAAAAAGAAAAAAACTGAACAGGCACGTCACTAAAGATTATAGAAAAGTGGAAAGTAGCTCAGCACTATAATTGTCAGTGAAATGCAAACTAAAAGCACGATGCTATATTACTGCATGTACATCATAATGGCTAAAGCAAAATAGCTCACATAATGGCTAAAACAACAACACCCTTCCAGTTATTTATTGCAGCAGAATGAACTACCCCAAAACTTAACAGATTAAAACACTTCAATTTTATATCTCATTATCTCTTTCTCATTAAATTTCTGTTTCCTTATTTCTATCTCATGATGTCATGTGTCAAGAACCCAGCAGCCTTACACTGGTGATTCTTCTGTCACAGCCTTGATGGAAATCATGAGCAGTGTTCAAGACTAGTCTAGTGGGTGGGCTGGTAGGCAATATTCAAGACAACTTCACTCATGCGACAGGCGTCTAGAAAATGTTCTAGAAGGCTGGGACCATACTGTCAACAAGACCTCCAGCACATGATCTCAGGGTGGTCAGACCATGTCCATCGGGGTGTGTAGCTCTAAACAAGGAGATCTCAAGACACACAAAGAGAAACCACAAGGTTTGGGTTTTTCATAATTTCTAATTAGCCATGAAAGTCCTACAACTTCAATTCTGTTGCAGTCTGCTGGGCCAAGAAATTTATCAAGGCCAGAGCTGATTGAAAGGGAAGAGAATCAGACTCTCCTTCTGAAGGACGAGGAGCAAATAATTGCCAGCTATTGTTAGCCTACACAAATACAAGTATTTTTGAGGAGTGGAAATAAACTGTTAGTGGGATTGTAAAATCATACACAGGCATACATCCGAGATATGTGGGTTCAGTTACAGACTACTTCAATAAAGCCAGTATCATAATAAACCAAGTCACATAAATTTTTTTAGATTTCCCAATGGGTACAAAAATTACACTACGCTATGCTATAATCCAAAAATGTGCAATAGAATTATGTCTTGAAAGAAACACGTACAGACCTTAATTTTAAAATATTTTATTGCTAAAAAATGCTAATGGTCATCTGAATCTTCACCTAGTCATAATCTTCTACTGGTGGAGGATCGTGCCTAGATGTTGATGGCTGCTGACTAATTAGAGTGCTGTTTGATGAAGGACGGGATGGCTGTCACAATTTCTTAAAGTAAGACAACAATAAAGTTTGCCACATTGATTAACTATTGCCTTTATGAAATATTTTTCTACAGCTTACAGTCCTGTTTGATAGCATTTTAGCCACAGTAGAATTTCTTTCAAAATTGGAGTCAATCCTTTCAAATTCTGCCTCTGCCTTTATCAATTAATTTTGTGTAATATTCTAAATCCTTGTTATTTCAACAATGTTCACAGCATCTTCACCAGGAGATCTGATCTCATGAACAACTTTCTTTGTTCATCTATAAGAAGCAATCGTTATCCATTCAAGTTTTATCATGAAATTGCAGCAATTCAGTCACACCTTCAGGCTCCACTTCTAGTTCTAGTTTTCTTACTATTTCCATCGCATCTGCAAAAACTTCCATCACTGAAGTCTTGAACCCCTCAAAGTCAACGATGACAGTTGAAATCAATTTCTAAAAAATTCCTATTAATCTTTTTTTTATTATACTTTAAGTTTTAGGGTACATGTGCACAACATGCAGGTTTGTTACATATGTATACATGCGCCATGTTGGTGTGCTGCACCCATTAACTTGTCATTTACATTAGGTATATCTCCTAATGCTATCCCTCCCCACTCCCCCCACCCCACAACAGGCCCCGGTGTGTGATGTTCCCCTTCCTGTGTCCATGTGTTCTCATTGTTCAGTTCCCATCTATGAGTGAGAACATGTGGTGTTTGGTTTTTTGTCCTTGCAATAATTTGCTGAGAATGATGGTTTCCAGCTTTATCCATGTCCCTACAAAGGACATGAACTCATCATTTTTTATGGCTGCATAGTATTCTATGGTGTGTATGTGCCACATTTTCTTAATCCAGTCTATCATTGTTGGTGGACATTTGGGTTGGTTCCAAGTCTTTGCTATTGTGAAGAGTGCCACAATAAACACACGTGTGCATACGTCTTTATAGCAGCATGTTTTATAATCCTTTGGGTGTATACCCCTATTAATCTTGATATTTTGGCCTTCTTCCATAAATCGTGAATGTTCTCAATGAGATCTAAAGTGGTGAATTCTTTTCAGAAGGTTTTCAATTTACTTTGCCCAGATCCATCAAAGGAATCACTATCTAAGGCAGCAACCGCCTTACAGAATGTATTTCTTAAATAATAAGACTTCAAAATCTAAATTACTCCTTCATTCATGGGCTGCAGCATGAATGATGCGTTAGCAAGCATTAAAACATTCATCTCCTTGTACCTGTTCATCAGAGCTCTTGGGTGACCAGGTGCATTGTCAATGAGCAATAATCTTTTGAAAGCAATCTTTTTTTCCTAGCAGTAAGTCTCAATAGTGGGCTTAAATTATTCAGTAAACTATGCTGTAAATAGATGTGCTGTCATCAGGCTTTGTTCTTCCATTTCTACAGCATAAGCAGAGTATATTCAATGTAATTCTCAGGGGTCCTAGGATTTGGGGAATAGTAAATGAGCATCGCCTTCAAGTTAAAGTCGTCAGTTTCATAACCCCAAACAAGAGAGTCAGTCTGTCCTTTGAAACTTTGAATCCAGGCCTTGACTTCCCCTCTCTAACTATGAAAGCCCCAGATGGCATCTTCTTCCTGCAGAAGGCTGTTTCATTTACATTCAGAATCTGTTGTTTAGTGTAGCCAGCTTCATCAATTTTCTTAGCTAGATATTTTGGATAATTCGCTGCTGCTTCTCCATCAGACCTTGCTATTTCACCTTGAACTTTTATGTTATGGAGATAGTTTCTTTTTTTAAACCTCATGAACCAACCTCTGCTTGCTTCAAAGTTTCTTCTGCAGCTTCCTCACCTCTCTTGGCCTTCACAGAATTTAAGATAGTTAAGTTAGGGCCTTGCTCTGGATTAGGCATTGGCTTTAAGAGAATGCTATGGTTGGTTTGACCTATCCAGACCACTCAAACTTTCTGCATATCAGCAATAAGACTTATCATTCATATGTCCATTGGATTATCACTTTTAATTTCCTTCAGGAACTTTTCCTTTGTATTCACAACTTGGCTAACTATTTGGCCGAAGAGTCTTAGCTTCCAGCCTATCTCAATATGCAACATACCATCCTCACTAAGCTTAATCATTTCTAGCTTTTGATTTAAAGTCAGAGTTGTGCAACTCTTCCTTTCACTTGAACACTAGAGGCCATTATAGGGTTATTAATTGGCCTAATTTCAGTATCTTTGTGTCTCAGGGAAGGCCCCCAAAGAAAGAAAGAGATGGGAGAAATGCCAATTGATGGAGCAGTCATAACACATACATCTATACATTAAATTTGTCATCTTATATGGGCACAATTTGTGGCACCCAAAAATAATGGCAATATTAACATCAAAGATCACTAATCACAGATCATAACAGATATAATAATTTAAAAGTTTTAAATATGGCAAAAATTACCAAAATGTGACACAAAGTCATGAAGTGAGTGCTTGTTGTTTAAAAAAAATGGCACCAATAGACTTGTTAGATGCAAGGTTGCCACAAACCTTCCATTTGTAGAAAACACAGTATCTGGCCAGGTGCAGTGGCTCGTGCCTGTAATCCCAGCACTTTGGGAGGCCAAGGTGGGCAGATAACCTGAGGTCAGGAGTTCAAAACCAGCCTGGTCAACATAGAGAAACCCTGTCTCTACTAAAAATACAAAAAATTAGCCGGGTGTGGTGGTGCACACCTGTAATACCAGCTACTTGGGAGGCTGAGGCAGGAGAATCACTTGAACCTAGGGGGCGGAGGTTGCAGTGAGCCGAGTTCACGCCACTGCATTTCAGCCTGGGCAACAGAGAGAGACTCTGTCTCAAAAATAATAATAATAATAATTAATTAAATAAATGAAAACACAGTATCTGAGAAGCACAATCAAATGAGGTATGCCTGTAATCCAGTTGTGAAACCTGTTTGGCATCATCTTCTAAAGCTAATTATATACAAATCCTAACATCTGATAGTTATGGTTCTAGATTATTACACAAATGTAAACAGATGTTCTCCAAAGAAATGCACTAAAATAATATTTGTAGCACTGTTTATCCACAAATAGAAAAATAAAGACACATTCTTTAACAGGGAAATTGTTCAACGGTGTGAGACAGATTATAATAATCTCCAATCCAACATACTCCTTTTAAAATAAAATTTTGACAATTTTATTCTCCAGAGGTGGAATGTATAGTATCCCTCTGCCCTTGAATTTGGGTGGACTGGTAATTATTTCTAAAGTGACATTATGTAACTTCTGAAGCTAAGTCATAAAATGACCAGATAGTTCCTACTTGATTCTCCTGAGATGTTCACTCTTAGAACCCAGGCACCATGCTATCATGAAGCCAAGCAGCCCATTGAGAAACCAGCCTGGAGAGAAACTGAACCCTGGATGAGCCTACAGCTGCCTGCTTGTGCCATCTTGCCCCCAACATGAGCAAGCCATCTTTAAAATTAATCCCCAAGCCCTGAATCAATCTGACTCCAGCGAACACTGGGCCTAGCAGGGATAAGCTGACCCAGCATAGTCCTACCCAAATTATAGGTTTGTCACTAAAACTAAGGATTGGCATTGATTTAAGTCACTATATTTTGAGGTACTTTTTATGTATCAATAACAAGTGGAACAGAATTGGATACCAGAAATGAGTGCTTGAATCTGTGACACTGGTGTTAGAACCAGAAAGTGGGTGGCAGCCTAAAGGCTGTCCTGAGAGTTGTTAGTGAGGTGTGTAGAGGCTCCAGGAGGCTGCTAGTGAAGACTCAAAGCAGGAACTGTTATTGGAAGGGGGAGGAAAATGGCCCATGTTTTGCAGACGGCGAATTGGTGACAACGCTGTCATCTGCAGTAATGAGAAAACTAGGAAAAGTGCCCATTGAACTTGATGACCCAGCTAAGGAGATTTTCAGGTAGAATATTTAAAGGGCCATATGGCATCTTCTCATTGTCTAAGATAAAATGTGAGAGGAGAGACAAGGCAAAAAGAAGTGTTTAACTTGTGAAAAGCCAAGACATACTGGGTTGTAAAACAAAACTGCTTCTCATTTCCAGCCTACCTACCCCTCATGGCAAAATATTCTCAAATTATCAAAGAACAAATCTCGGCACCATAACATCCTTTATTAAGAACTCAGAAATATTTAATGAAGTGATTCATAAAATCTTTCAGACAGAAAAAAAGACCTAAAAATATCCTCAGGGAATGCCTTTCAGATCCTCTTTATGAAATAATCGGGCTCCTAAGAATCGTAAGAGCGTTGTTCTACCGAAGACGTAGATGGAGAATAAGGCAGAGGAGAGTTAGGGCTGTGGGTTCTGTCTCCTGGCATGGAATATATAATACACCTATAAATAATTATATAAATTAACATATAAACATTTTATATATAACACATACACGTACATATAAGTTACATATATAATTATTTCAAGTCAGTACGTCTTTTACAAGTTTATAGCACAGGATAAGTAACTGTAACGTTGCAGTAAATTTGTACAGTGCAATATTATACAGCAATTAAAATACAAAAATACCATGGATAGAAGCAAAGGTATATGTAGGAGTCTTGAGTGAAAGTAAGGCAAAAGAGTATGTATTCGTCATGATTTCATTTTTAAGGTTTGAAAGTAGACAAAACCTTTTTGTAAAATGTTAGAAGTCACATGGTGATTTTTCTTGGAGGTGGTAAGGACCGGTAAATGACATAAGAATTTTTGCTATACTAGCTATGTCCTGTTTCTTGATGTGGATGCTGTTTATACAGATATTTTCATTTTGTGTCAAGTTGCATACTTATGATTTGTGACCTTTCTGTACAGTTATTATATCTATATCTGTCAGGATTCAGTCCTGAACACAGAGGCAGATCAATGTGCTTAAAGTGCTCTATGTCCCTAGACTTGTCTGGAGAATATAAAAGTACCGATTTATGATACACTCTAATATAATAACAACAATGCCCAGGATGTATGTTTTAATCTGGAAGGTCACCACTAAAATACTAGTAGGAGGACATATCATTGACAAGCCAAGAGCAGAGAAAATTGAATAAATACAATAATCACAGTATGAATCCAAAAGATGGCAAGAGAGAAAAGGGAATAACAGCCATGACAAAGAGAACAATGGCAAATTGAAAAATACTACTGCGAATATACTAGGAATTCCTTCACGTTAAGTGATCTACAGTAATTCAAATTAAAATGCAACATATATCAAAAGGCAACATGGCTTCCCTAATAACCCTGAGCCGGGTCTGTGATGACCCTTGTGTGCTCTGTAGCGGGAATGCCTGTGGTTGCAGGGCTGGGGGCTACCGGGGCAGTTAGTGGAAGTGGGAGGGAGGCCGGCCATCTGTGACTCTTCTGGATTCAAACTAATTGCTCTGCCTCTTTCTGTGCCTTTAAAGTTGCCTCGACCACTTACGCTTCCATTTTTCTTGTCTATAAAATGGAGATAATAATAGTATCTACATTCTAAAATTTTGAGAAAATTAATTGAAGGAAGTCCTTAGAAAACTATCAGGTACCCAGTAACAACAGGTCGTGCCATGTTGTTTCATCACTGTTATTTCTACATATGAATGGTTTCTGTGCTCACCAAGTAACAATAACTTTGAATCCTGAGCTCATGATTTTGATTAATCTCTAACTGTCTAAATAGCCTTATTAGGAATTTTTTTTCTTTTTTTCTTTAAATGCATGGTTCATACCTCGTAAGTTCTTTCATGCTTGTACGTGAATACTGTTTCTGGGTTGCATTTTCTTTCCTGCAGTCCTTTGAAGACTGTGCTTCATTGTCTTGTGACTTTAACTGTTTCTATGGAGAAGGTGAAGATAACCCTAATTTTTCCTGCTTTTAGTTGATATTTATTGGTCTACTTGTCGAAAAAATAATTCTGTCTTTATCCTTGAGTTTCAATAGCTTAACTTCAGGCCATATGCAGTCTTTATTAGAACACATTGACTTTTGTTAAATTCCCATTAGCGGTATTTATTTCAGTTAATTTAGTGATCTATTCTACTCACATAGAAGGGTACCATTAGGCTTTGGATGATTTCCCCAATCCAATATGTAGGCCTATAACCTTTAATTTATTAAAGAGAATCAGCCCTGTTCTATTTACCATGCTTTACTATGTTTCTAGCTGTCAGTACTTTCCACTATTCCTCAATCAGACTAGGGAAAAGATTGTTTTCTTCCTCTATACATTTGGAGATGTTAATGGCCAAGTCCTCAGGACTTTATAATTTACTCTAGAAACCATCCTGGTTTCCAGAGAAATAAAGCAGTTTGTTAAACTGTCATTTCTTTTTGCTTTTCCTGCAAGAACCAATGAAATGAATCTTGTTTTATTCCTTGGCTTGGAGTTTTGAACATGATTTTATTAGGTTATCTCTCTCTTATTATACTTTGTTGGTAGAACTTTTTATTTGTCTTGTTTCTGTCATTTGTTTACTTTTACTAGTTTTTGTTCATTTCAGCAAGATTTGGTGAAAGGAAATTCTATGGTGAAGTTTAAGTCCCCCATCTCCTTATGTACACCTGACCAAGAAGGCAATTAAAAATATTATGGCAGCTAACACCTATAATCCTAGCACTTTGGGAGGCCGAGGCAAGCAGATCACCCGAGGTCGGGAGTTCGAGACCAGCCTGACCAACATGGGGAAACCCCGTCTCTACTAAAAATACGTAATTAGTCAGGCGTGTTGGTGCAGGCCTGTAATCCCAGCTACTCAGGAGGCTGAGGCAGGAGAATCGCTTGAACTCGGGAGGCAGAGGTTGCGGTGAGCCGAGATCATGCCATTGCACTCCAGCTTGGGCAACAACAGCAAACTCTGTCTCAAAAACAAACAAACAAAAAAAATTGAAGGAGTGTGTGAAGAAGAAAACAGCTTCAGACACCGCTAGATAAACATAAGAACTTTAGAGGAGGTCAAGAAAGAAATTTCAAGAAAATTATACTTTTTTTCTTTTTTTTTTTTGAGACAGAGTCTCACCCTGACTGCAACCTCTGCCTCCCAGGTTCAAACGATTTTCCTGCCTCAGCCTCCTGAGCAGCTGAGATTGCAGCCGTGCACCTCCACGCCCGGCTAATTTATACTTCTTTCTTAAGAAGAATTTTCAAACATAAGAAAACTATTTTTTAATGAATGAAAAGGAAAAGAGCCAGAAAAAGGCAAGACTTATGAGTGTTTTGTACAACCACATGAAATTGTTAATTTGATGGGTACTACTCTTATAATTTCAGTAACTGCATATAAACCACCGTTTTTTGTTTTTGTGTTTGTTTTTTTGTTTTTGAGACAGAGTCTCGCTCTGTTGCCCAGTCTGGAGTGCAGTGGTGCGATCTGGGCTCAGCTCACTGCAAGCTCCGCCTCCCGGGTTCAGGCCATTCTCCTGCTTCAGCCTCCCAAGTAGCTGGGACTACAGGCACCTGCAACAACGCCCGGCTAATTGTTTTTTTTTTAATGTATTGTTAGTAGAGACGGGGTTTCACCGTGTTAGCCAGGACGGTCTTGATCTCCTGACCTCGTGATCCGCCCGCCTCGGTCTCCCAAAGTGCTGGGATTACAGGCGTGAGCCACCGTGCCCGGGCTAAACCACTGTTTTCTAATTTACACTGTTTGTACGTAGTGGACAAATGTGATGTTTTTCTAAAGTGGCAGCATTAATAACCTCAAGAAAATTCATAAGCATTTTGTAGTCCTGCCAGAAAAGAGAACTGAAATATTAAATATCAATTAACACTGCAAAGATTTACACATTGAAAAACTATAATTAAGTGTTAAGAAGGCACTACAAAGAGAAAGAAAGAAGTTAGAAAGTGTTGAGTTTCAGTTACATGTTGATCCTTGTTCTCAATGAATACTTAATATATGGTTTTTATTATAATTTTGATAATGCTAATTGTTCTTTTAGTATTATGGTTAATATTCCAGATTCTGGATAATGTTGTCAAACATGATATCCATTAAATGACTTTTTTTTTTTTTTTTTTGAGACAGAGTCTCGCTCTTGTTGCCCAGGCTAGAGTGCAGTGGTGTTATCTAGGCTCACTGCAACCTCCATCTCCCGGGTTAAAGCGATTCTCCTGCCTCAACCTCCCGAGCCGCTGAGGTTACAGGCATGCACCAGGTAATTTTTGTATTTTTAGTAGAGACTGGGGTTTCATCATGTTGGCCAGGCTGGCCTTGAACTCCTGATCTCAGGTGATCCACCCGCCTGGGCCTCCCAAAGTGCTAGGATTACAGGCATGAGCCACCGCACCTGGCCAAATGACTTATTTTTTATTGTAAAATGGTACCTGACTTTTTAAAAGAAATAAGCATGTTGTTGGAGAGAAATGATGAAAGTGTGACCACAGATATCTTATGCTATAAACTTCATACTACAGCCATGAAGACTCTCATATACAGGAAACCTCACAAGCGTCCTGCTTCCATATACAACTAGTAACAAAAAGGTATATACATACTCTCATTTTATAGAAATCATGCCTTCTATTTTTTAAATTTCCTAGAATAGAGCAAGGTACTCTGCACAAATGTGATTGCTTTCAAAATTACAGTCTAATTTTAATTTTTTCTCACATCATAAAAAATTCATCAAATTATTCCTGCAAAAATTAATAAGTACTTTCAATATTTACCTAATTCCTGGCCTCCAGCTTCTTAGATGGTTTGTAGTTATACAGGGTCTCTTGAGCCCTGCCAAGAATTAGCCAACATTTAGAACTAAAACTAAGATCAGGGATTTGAGTTATAAAATTTTCATCTCATGGACTCCTGATCTTACTTCCAACAGTGTGTCCAACAGCTTTCTGGAGACCGGGAGGCTAATTACATGAAACCGAGAAACAAAATTTTTAAATAGCACATTTTGTCCCAGAAACAATACATTTTAGCAATTTAGAATGAAAGAGTGCAAAAGTTATATTATGGCCAGTTACAATTCTTCGTTTACAAAGAAGAGAAATGTCCCAGGTTTATAAGACAATGTACAGCATTTGGAAAGCAGGAAATTTTGTTTTATGTCAAAACAAATGTGAGCAGACATCACCTAAAACCTACCTGAATCTTGGATACAAACATTCTAGGGGCTTACTAGGAGAGTTTCTATAATGACTGCATAGGTAATCATTGGTAATAATACTGAAACAGAAGTACAAAGAGACTCAAAAAATTCATAATAGTAATTCTGATAATCATGATAATAATAACTAAAAGGAAGATTAACTGCAGCCCTCTTTTCCTTGGCTTTGAATTCCAGGAAGTAAGAGACCTCAGAAATAGAAGTTCAAAGCAAATTGTGTCACACGGTACTTCATTGTTTTTGAAATCACATCAGTGGATCCGTAACAGATAATTGGCGCAACAAATGAATACATCTGTTTTCTATGGATCGTTATGGGGATGTATCTTTAAACTCCAGTTTTTTTCTGAACAGCCTGGCAAGCTTCCTGCTTACTTGTTGGTAAATTTCTAGTCTGTTTCTATTGATGCTGTGTACATAATGTTTGAATTATCTAAGCAGCCTGTTATTGCCCAGCTTCACAAGTTGAAGGATTTATGCTTTAATTGGACCTCCATTAAATGTTGGGACTATATAATCTTGGAATTATAAAATGTTTAGAGTTTATTGTATTGATTGTGCCCTTTCCCACTTTTGGTTCATCAGCTGATTAAAAGCACAAACTTATGTTCAAATTAGTAAAGCTCAGGATATAAAAGCTACACACTAATTATAGACTCCTAATTCTCCTTTTAATAATTCATACTCTGCTAATAAATATGGGTATACTCTTTTCTCCTGCACCTCTGTCAGTCGTCACCTCCGGTAAAGGAAAAATATTCTATTCTCTTTTTTCAACCCAGACATTAAACTGGCTTAATCTACTTCTTTTCTTCTCAATATGGTAATCCTTCAGATGTGTAATACTGATACCTTCCTCTCACCCATGCCGTTAACAACTTCTTTTCTACTCTTTTTATACCAAAGCCAATTTTATGTGTTTAAGAATTATACTGCTTTCTCTTTCTTTCAGTTAATTTTATATATTCCTTATAATTTCACACAGTACTGAACAAAGAGCCTAGGAGGGTCTAAGTATCTAGAGGGTCAAGGACATATATAACCACCATCCATGCTTCAGTCTAATCCACAGTTGGCAGAGGGGTCGTGTATGGTATTGAGAAAACAATTGATTTTTTATGATCTCCAAAGCAACCTTGTGAAGTAGAGGGAATGAACATTGCATCCTCCTTTTACAACATAAAATTTAGTTTTGTTAAGTCAAATAATTTAAAAAGAAACAAAAGTACAAGTAGAATAGAAAGAGAAGGAGTCTTAAAGGAAGATAATATAAGACCTATTTATGAGACAAAATTAAGTATTTCCGCTGGTTATTTAAGCACCACACCCTGGCCAGTCTGGTTCCTGCTTTTCTTTGCTCCTCTGTGAGCCAGGAGGCTAACTCCTGAGTTTCATGTAAATCATTGTTTCTGCATTCTGGGGCTTTGAGATTAGAGGAAAGAAAGATGTTATTTCTTCTCTGTTTGTCCAGCTTCAGATTATTGCCTCTCACGGCCGTAGGTGCCTCCACCAGAGGCAGGTTTCCTCCACCAGGTGAGCTGTGTGGCTGGGCATCCTGAGCTCCAGCTCCCACTGGGTTCTAGTAACATCTTTCACCACCTTGGGCATTTAGGCATGGGAACGGAAATGTCTTCCCTGTGGTATTGCTAATCTCTGGGTGCCTCAATATGCCTGTGTGTCTCTTTATTTCTGCCCAAATCTTTATGATAGCCTTTTCACTCTCTTCATCAGAATTTCTTTCCATGAATTCTGTTTCCAGCCTAAACCCTGACTGATATGCTATTATATTGCCAAATGTTAAAAGTTATCACTAACAGTAACTCAGAATTTTGGCTAATACTTTACTAGTAATAGATTTAAGAAAAGACTGTATTATAAGTAAAGCACATTAGCCTCTATCAGCTACCTCTGCTAGTTAACTAAATAGGAAGACAGTGAAACAAAGGAATAACTAATTATTAAGAGAATGCTTGAAAATTTGATATGCACATGTGTATCTCTGCTCAAAGATTAAAAACTGGAGCTTCCTGGCATTGATTAAAGCCAGCACATAAAATGCAAGTGCATAGGTAGAATATTAGTTGGCTCTGTGGGTTTTCACTGCCACTAGAGAGACTTTGTGGTATGATGAGGTGTTCTTATTTATATACTTTTAAGATGACAATCATCAATCACAGAAAAAGTTTCCAAAGTGATCCTAAGGAATATTTACCATTCTCAAAATGAAACATACTCCAGCATTGCCAGATATCAACATGACCTGACATTGATTGATTAAGAAGATTTGATAATCTAGAAATGAAGAATAATTATAACCACAGCTTTGGATGAAACATGCCTGCATTGAAATCATACCATAAGAACCTGTGTTACCTTAACTAAATATTGTAACTTATCTTGACTCAGTTTCATCATCAGTAAAAATGGAATTAATATCAGATAGCTCAGTATGCGGTTGTGTTAAATGATTTATTCAATAGTTTGTAGAGTTTGGAACTGATTAAGCACCAGTAAACATTAACTATTCCATATGGGGCAAGGAAAGGTATCTGGCCAACATTCCTGAACTTCGATAATATAGGTATCTGGGAAGAGTAATTCTTAGGATGATTCCATGCAAACATTTGACAAACTATATTGATTGAGGTTGTCCAGAGAAACAGAATCAATAAGAGAACAGATCTGTAAAAGGAGATTTATTATGGGAATTGACTCATGCAATTATGGAGGCCAAGAATTCCTGTGATATGTCTTCTGTAAGCTTCAGAACCAAGATGACAGTGGTGTAGTTCAGTCAGAGGACAAAGGCCTGAGAACTGGGGGTGAGAGGGTGGCAGGGGAGCCCTAGTGTAAGTCCCAAAGTCCAAAGGCCCGTATGTCAGAATCTCTGATGTTTGAGAGTAGGAGAAGATGGATGCCTCAGGTAAAAAAGAGAGAAAAAGAATTTATTCTTTTTTTTTTTTTTTGCCTTTTTTGGTATTTGAGCCCTGAACAAATAGGACCATGCCCACCCACAGGGGTGTTGATAGATCTTTACTCAGTCCACTGATTCAAATGTCAATCTCTTCTGCAAACACCCTCACAAACATATCCAAAAACAATGTTTTACCAGGTGTCTGAGCATCTCTTAGCATAGTCAAGTTGACACACAACATTGACAATCACAAAACTAAAGCTACCTCCCATTTCAGAAAGACCATACGTGGCTAGTAGGACAAGGTTATGGACAAGGTGCAGATGCATAGCAGATGCTGTCTACACCATGTCAGGATACTCTCATATCTCACCTCTATGTCCTGACATGAAAAGATATACTTAGCATAAACTTTGCTACCTTCTGTCTGAAAAATTTCTATTTCCAAGCTGTGGAAGCAAGTTCAGGCCTCTATAGGACCAGTAAGAAATATTGAGCATTGATGTTGCCAAACGAAGATATCAACAAATCACACATAAGAATTTTGCTAAACAAACAAACCTAAATAAAAAGTTTCCCAGTCCCTTGGATGGAACAATTATCATGCAAAATCTAGAGTCTGCCACGGAATTCCACAGTGAGATTAACCTCACCAAAAGTAGTACCTTCTTTAGTCAGTGGCATATGGCAACTAAGGTTTGTTCATTTGCCTGTTTTAATTCACTTCCCTACCAGTGTTTCCTGGTACCATCTTCCCAGTCGTATACTTGAAACCTCTTCTCAGGTCTGCTTTGGTAAGAGCCCACACCAAGAAGGTGAGTTGAATGTAAATATAACTGTCTGGATGTTTGTGAATAAAATGTGATGATTAGGAAATCACTGGAAATAGGATTATTGATCAAGTGTTACATTATCCGGTGATTTTAACCAAAGGCTGGTATTTGCTTGGCTAATACTCTTACATTCCTCAGAAAGTAAAACTAAGCTGCAAAAATAGCCAAGAATTGAGAAAGTGAGCCACAATTCCTCATGAAAATGTGTTTGCATGTCTCTCCTTTCTGTTTCAGAGACATAAAATAGGGCATAGGGCCGGGCACAGTGGCTCATGCCTGTAATCCCAACATTTTGGGAGGCCAAGGCAGGTGAATCACCTGAGGTCAGGAGTTCGAGACCAGCCTGGCCAACACGGTGAAACCCCGTCTCTACTAAAAATACAAAAATTAGTTGGGCATGGTGGCAGGCACCTGTAGTCCCAGCTACTCAGGAGGCTGAGGCAGGAGAATCGCTTGAACCTGGGAGGTGGAGGTTGCAGTGAGCCAAGATCACCCCACTGCACTCTAGCCTAGGTGACAGAGCAAGACTCCATCTCAAAAATAAATAAGTAAATGAATAAATAAATAAAAATAGTATAAAAAACAGGGCAAAGACCATCAGTATGCTAACCACAGAATGGCAGAGGAAGAATCTCACATAGATTATATTTTATTAATGGAGTTATTTGGGCAACTCTTCACATATGAGCATTAAAATGAACAAGACCAAGAGATGTGATAAGTTGAAGTCAAGATACAATGAGTAGTTGTTGACTAGCAAAGGAAAAGTAGATTTCTTTGCGTAAGGTTGTAGAGTTCCACTGGCGTGCTTAGCTCGCCTCAATAACTGCAGGGAGTCTGAAGTTGAGGTGACGAGGAAATGATAAGAGGGCTTCCAAATGTTTACCTTGTCCACAATATTTCAGTGAATTATAAACTATATAATTCTATTTTAATTTCAGATAGAAAGCTCCAAAATAAGACTTTTTAGGGCAAAATCAACTTTGAATACCATCTTTGGCTTTGATTTTTAGCAAACATAGGACTAAGATTATTGTAAGGTTAAATCAGGAGAGATATTTTAAAGACTTTAAAGTCACTGATAAAAAGCTGAAATGGCAAATCTTTAAAGATAAGAAATTTGCTTTACCTTTAAGAAAAAAAACAATGCTAATAAAAGTGAAGTGCAAAATGCTGATTCAAAAGGAGATTTACAAAATATTAGGGAAATTGAAGGCAAGAATTTTAAAAAGTTGAAAACATAAGAATGCTTTTGAATTAATAACAAAAGACCAATGAGATTTTTAACAGATTACAAGTAATTTTAAAAACTTACAAATGAACAACTACAAAAGAAAACACATTTGTTTGTATGTCATTTGGGTGTTCTTTTTGTCTTGAATGGCTGCTGGGTGATATTCACAAATACTTGATCTCTCTCTAAGCTGTGCTTCTCATGGGAAAATGTTTAATTTCCTTCCAAATCAACTCCCTTCAGGATAGTTGTTTATCTCCTATTTCCTTTCCCCAAAAGATAACTCAGCTTGGGTGGCTATTTTTGCTAAATTACACATCTCCTTCAGCACCACTCGTTTATTTCTAAATGGTCTTTCTCTAGGGTGGTGTATGGAACATTTGTTTTGTCTATAATAAAGAATGACTATGTTTTATTAATGAATACTGCATGTTAGCATGGAAAAACTATAAACAAAAAATAATTGATTTCCAAAATTTCTATCTGTGAAAATGGCACTTCTTGTTTTTGTGATTTAATTTGATTCTATAGCACTTTCTGTTTAAATTCTGTCACACCTGTTTTTACTAAAACAAACAAGCAAAATAAACCAATTTCCTACTTTCAAGCTTTTCAAAATTGTTTTAATACTACAGCAAACAGTACTCTACAGAGATAATAGGCAGACAATTTCAAATGCCTGTAGGACGACCTCTAACACAGTTTTACAATGTTTGTGAGTATATAGGTAAATGACAATTTAAAACATTAAGTTATTCAAAGCATCACCCCTAAAAAATGCCCAAATGATTCCTACAGACTATTTTATTTCACGTAGAATTTATCCTAGTTAATTTGGCAAGAAAATCAATGGAAGTAAATCAGAGTACGGGAAACAATTGAAAAGATAAACACATATTTTCTACAATTGAGCAGTTACTCAATCTAAACTTTGTGCATTCAATGTATAATCTGGCACTGGGTTTCTTTCCAAATTAAGTAGAATTGAATGATCTGGACTCTGCCACCCACCAGACTCCTTTCTAGGATGGCTTTCGTGTATCTAGCTGATTTATTTTAAAAGAACCTGGACACTTGCCTACGCTCTCCTGGCTTCCTTTTACTCTAAATCGAGATTGATATTGGCATTTTCTTGGATTCTTCTACTCTGACCAACCAATTTGAAGTCAATGCGCTTCAGGTTGTTCTAAGTAAGAAATTTTATATCAAATTAAAATCTAGTATTACCATTTAATTTACATTTATGAGTTAAGTCTTATCCATTTCCCACTTTTCTATCAGTTCTCTCTTATTTAACTCTTGTAACAGCCTTCCAAAATGTTCTGTCTTCCTTTTATGCCAATAGAGCTCTTTTAATTATAATCTTCAGATTCCCCAAAATGAGCACATTTTACGTTAAGTTGGAGAAAATATTTGAGTACCTATAGAAGAATTGTCCTAAATATTATTTTGCTCAATATTTCAAAAATCACTTTTTTAAAACTAGTAGGGAAATATAAATTCGAAGACATTATATACCTTCCTTTACATAATATGGCTAATAAAGTGGAAAAGCTAAAGTTTAAATTCTGACTATGTTAAAATCTATCACATTTTCAGTGCCACAATGCCACTGTACATCACAAAAATGTTCCTACTCATCATTTTTAAATAAAAGGTTTATTGTTCTCCTTTGAGTTCTACAAAGCTACAATAGAAAGATGTTTTTGGTTGTTTTTGAGGGGATAGTGGGGATGGGAAATCCCGTTAATACCACTGTGATATACTCACAAGCTTGGCAAATCTCTTCGGTAACCACTACATACAAGTTCACAAATTCACATTCAGTTGAATGTGTAGTGATTATCTTATTAAAATACTAACAGGTAAGAGGACTTCCAGTTTCTGGCTCAGGATATAAGGAGCTTGAAAGTAAACACGTTATTCTAACAAAGAGGCCAAAAGCTAAACAAACTGAAAATTCAATAACTTTTCTTAGATTCATCAGATAAGTGAGGTCACAGGAGAGCCTGCTTCCCCCTCCACAAACTGGAAAGACAGATTACAGAGAATCACAACTTTCCTTGAGCAGATGCACAAGCAGAATCCTCCATGGGAGCCAGTGCCTTTGTGAAAAACATAAAACTAAGTGACAAATTGCTGGAAGCTCAATATGGATAAGGCTGAGTTAAAAACTCCAGGAAATCTAGCCATACAGGGGCCACACACACTTTTGTCAGTGTACTGCTGACTTACAGTAGAAAGGAGTTCAGCCAGGTTCTCATATATTGGAGAAAAATCCCCTTGTACTTCAAGGGTGGAGGGAAAAGTCATAATTTTGAAATACATGGGAAAAGTCTGTTCTTACCGGGACCTGACCTCAAGAGAAACTATTTTATTAGAGTTTACACTGTTGAGTTTTTTCCCAAGCTTAATCAACCTACCAGAAGGGAAATACCAAACTCCAGCCCACTCTAGCCATCTTGTCCCATCTAAGCGGAAAGGAGAGAGGAACTGAGACACACTAGTGAAGTTCACAGCCTGGGGCACAAGCTCACTACAACACTGAGAAATAATTATAGGATGATAGAAGACTACCTTTTCCTCCATACCTTACCACATTACCAAAGGACTATTCACCACAGCTCTTTTGACCCAGTACATTATGTCCAACTACCTAGAAAAAAACGCAATGCATACTAATAAGAAAAAAAAAACACAGTTTGAAGAGATGGAGCAAGCATTAGAGTCACAGGCATAGATGGCAGAGATGTTTGAATTATCAGACTGGGAATTTAAACAAGTAGAATTAATATGCTAAAGGCTCTAATGGGTAAAGTAGCATGCAAGAACAGATGGGCAATGTAAGTAGAGAAACAGAAATTCTGAAAAAGTAAAGACTAGAGATCAAAAAAACTGTAACAGAAATGAGGAATGCTTTTGATGGACTCAGCAGTAGACTAGACACAGCTGAAGAAAGAATCTTTGAAAACTAAAAAGAATCTTCGAAAACTCAAAAGCCAAGAGGAAAAAAGACTCAAAAAATAGAATAGAATATCCAAGAACTTCGGATAACTACAAGGAATAACATATATGTAATGGAAACAGCAGCAGGAGAAGAAAAAGAGAAAGAAAAGGAAAAAATATTGGAAGTAATGACCAAGAATTCTCTCAAACAGATGTCAGACACTAACCTGAAATGGGCAAAGTTCCCTTGTCCCCCTTGCAGAGGGTGCAGTGGGGGCTGTGGGTCCCTTCTTCAGTGCCCCACTGCTCAAACCTCTACAGGGAGCTTTCAGACAGGCAGGTTGTGGGGCTCCGACTGTATCTGATATCTCAGAAACCATGTAACAAAAAGACAGTAGGGTGAAGTATTTAAAGTCTTGAGAGAAAAAAAAAATTCCACCACATCATAATTCCATACAGTCAGAAGATAGAAGAGGGAATACTCCCTACTTTATTCTATGAAGCTGGCACTAACATAATACCAAAACGAGGCAAGGACATTACAAGAAAAGAAAATACAGACCAATGCCTCTCCTGAACATAATGCAACAATCTTCAACAAAACATTAGCAAATCAAACCCAACAATCTATATAAAGAAATATACACCATGACCAGGTGGGATTTATTCCAAGTATTCATGTCTGATTCACCATTTATAAATCAATTAATGTAACCCATTACATCAACAGGCTAAAGAAGAAACACCATATAATCATATCAATAGACATGGAAAAATCATGTGGCAAAATCCAACACCCATTTGTGATTTTTCCAACTCTCAGCAAAGTAGGAATAGGAAAGAACATCTTCAACTTCACTAGCAAATTCTAGCTAATGTAATCAGCCAAGAGAAGAAAATAAAGGTGATGCTAGATTAGAAGGAAAAAATAAAACTGTTTTTGTTCACATATCACATGTTTGTCTACACAGAAAATTCAAGAAAATAAAGGTGATGCTAGATTAGAAGGAAAAAATAAAACTGTTTTTGTTCACATATTACATGTTTGTCTACATAGAAAATTCAAGAAAATAAACAAAAAATGCTCCCACAATAAATGGTTATAGCAAGGTTGCAGGATATAAGGTTAATATTTTACAAAATCACTTTTCTTTATACCAGCAATGAATAAGTAGAATTTGAAATTATAAACACAGTATCAATTACACCCCAAAACATGAAATAATTAGAGATAAATCTAATGAAATTTGTAGAAGTTCTATGTGAGACAAACCATAAAACACTGTTGAAAGAAATCAAAACATATATAAATGGTGAGATATTGTATGTTAATGCATAGGAAAACTTAATATTGTCACAATGTCAGTTTTTCTGAAGCCAGTCTATAGATTTGATGCAACCCCAATCAAAAACTCAGCAAGTTCTTTCATGGATATCAATAAATTGACATGTAAACTCTAAAGTTTGCATGGGGTAGCAAAAACCCAGAATAGTCACATGATATTGAAAGAGAAGGACAAAGTCAGAGGGCTGACACTAGCTGACCTCAAAACTTACTGTAAGATTACTGATTAGTACAGCAATTAAGGAAGTGTGGTACTGGTGAACTAATACACAAATCAATGGAACAAATAGAGGGCTCAGAAATAGACCCACACAAATATAATTAACTGATCTTTGAAATACAATGGGTCAAAGACACTCTTCTCAATAGTGCTGGAACAACTGAACATCCACATGCAAAAGAGTAAATCTAGATACAGACCCTAACCCCTCACAAAAATTAACTCAAAATGGATCATAGTCCTAACTGCAAAACTATAAAATTCTTAAACATGACAAGAAAAACAAGATGGTCCTCACTATGGTGATGACTTCCTAGATATACCACCAAAGGTTTGATCCATGAAAAAAATAGAATTGATCAGCTGAACTTAATAGAATTAAAAACTTCTGCTCTGTGAAAGACACTGCTCAAAGAATAAGAAGATAAGCTACAGATTAGGAGACGGTATTTGCAAAAGACCTATCTGGTAAAGGACTCATTCTAAATACACAAAGAACTCAAAACTTGACAATAAGAATGTGAGCAATCCGATTAAATAATGGGCCAAAGACCTGAGCTGATGCCTCACCAAAGATGTACGGATGACAAATAAGCCAAAGAAGCTCAACATCATATGTGATTCGGGAGTGGCAAAGTAAAACAACCATGAAATACAACTACGCATCTATTAAAATGACAAAAATTCCAAACACCGCCAACTTCAAATGCTGGCGAGTGTCTAGACCAAGCTAGAACTATTGGTCCTCAGTTGATTGAAATGCAAAATGGTTTGGCCACTTTGGAAAATTGTTTGGCATTTCCTTGTAAAACTAAATATACTCTTACCATATGATTCATCATTCATGCCCCTTGGTATTTATCCAAATGTGGTGAAAACTTTTGTGCATACAAATGCCCATACACAGATATTCATTGCAGCTTTATTCATAATTGCCAAAACATTCATAATTGCCAAAACATTTTAAAGCAGCCAAGATGTCCTTTGGTAGGTGAATGGATAAACAAACTCTGGTAAATCCAGAAAATGGAACGTTATTCATTACTAAAAATAAGTGAGCCATCGAGCCATGAAATGACATGGAGGAACCTTAAATACATATTACTAAATAAAAGACACCAGTCTGAAAAGTCTACATACCATATGAGTTCAACTACATAACAGTCTGGAAAAGACAAAACTATGGAGACATTAAAAAGATTAGTAATTGCCAGGGGTTACCAGAGACTGAGGGAGGAATAGGCATGGAACAGAGGATTTTTAGGGCAATGAATCTACTCTGTATGGTACTATAATGGTGCATACATTTTATTATATATTTGGTCCAACACTAACAGCAAAAGTGAACCGTAATGTAAACTACAGACTTTGAGTGGTAATATGTCAATGTAGATTCACTGATTGTAATAATTGTACCATTCTGGTATAGAAATTTGATAGTTGGGGAGGCTGGGCATATGTGGAGGCAGATGCATATGGGAATGTAGTATATGGGAAATCTCTGCACCTTCCACTCAATTTTTCTATGAATCTAGGACTGCTCTAAAAAATAAACTCTACTTAAAAATTGGAAAAAATGACACTTAATGGATCAAAAATAAGATAGAAACATATTTTGATATGTCTACACCATAGTTAATCTAGAGTTTCTTTTGACTAGTTTGTTAAGAGTTTTGTTTATGTTTAGTAAACTGGCAAATCTCTGATACAATTGAAGACAAACTCCATTAATTACATGAGTATTAAAAAGGCACTAGGGATTATACTATATTCAGAGGGGTGCAGGGCTAGACAACAAAACCATTAGTGAGCCACAGTTCAGGGAGGGAAGAGTAGACAATAAACACTCTGGTTGATGACTCTGATCTGAAACCATATAAGAAAGTATGTACCATTTCCAAATATGGGGACACTCACGGGGCTCCAATGTGCTCCCCAGCAACGGTATGGCCCTCTGTCCATTCTAGTGCTAAGCACTCAGCCAACCTAGCATAATTCGTCTCGCTTTGTGGATCAAATCTTTAGGATAACCTTCGTGGTAAAAGAGCAAACAATTTCATCAAGGTCACTAAAGATACATCCTTAAGATGTGATATGTGTATCCATATTCACAAAAGAAATGATTAAGTTCCTAAAAGCGGAAAAATTAAGAGGAAAGACTCCAGATCTAAGTGGCTTTACTGATGAAATTTATCAAACTTTTAAGGAAGTAGTAACAGTCCTCTATTAACTCTCTAGAAACAGAAGAAAATTCTGTTCTTTATAACTAATTTCATGAAGCCAGCAGTACCCTCCATAAAAAAAACCAGATGAGGACATTATACAAGAAAATAATAGAGCACTACACCTTATGATAGATGCAAATATATCCTTGATATAATTTTAGCAAATTGAATTCAGCAATATGCAAAAAGTATAATATATCAGGATCAATTGAATTTTATTCCAGGAATGCAAGGTTGATTTAGCTTTTGAAAATTATGCAATTTACCATCATATTGACAAAATAAAAGAGTAAAGCCATATGGTCATTTCATTTCTTTTTTTTAATTTGACAAAATTAAACAGCCATCTTTAGCACACTGGAAATTGACAGGATCATCTTCAACCTGATACAGAGCATCTGTGAAAAACCTACACCTACCGTGTTTTAGGGAGAAAGGCTGGATACCTTTCACCTAAGATTGGTAAGCATGCAAGATGTGCAACACCTCATGTCTCCTAGTCGACATGACCCTGGAACTCCCCATCAATGCAATAAAAGAATAAAAATATATAGGAAGCATGAACTTTGGAAGGAAAGGAGTAGAACTGTCTTTATTCAAAAACAATATAATCATCCATGTAGAAAGTCCTAAGGAATCTACTCATAAGCTATTAGAACTATAAAAAGAATCTTAGCAAAGCTTTATGACACGTTGTCAATATTTTAACAATTGTATTCCTAAATGTTAGGATGCAATTTGAAATTTTAATGAGAAGATAGAACAACAGCATAAAAGTATGAAATACTGAAGAATCACCTTAACTAAATAGGTACAAGATCTGTACTCTGTAAACTACAAAATGTTACTGAGGAACGTGTAAATATCTACTGGCAAGACTCAGTATTATTAAGCTAATAATTTTCTCCAAATTGACTAACAGATTCAATGACATCCAAATCACATTCCAGCATTCTTTTTTTGTTGATCAAATTGATGAGCTCTTCCTAAAATGTATGTGGAAATGCAAAGAACCAAAGCTAGTCAAAACAATTTTGAAAAAAGAAAACCGAAGTTGGAGAACTTACACTATCAGACCAACAAAAACAATATGATATTGATGTAAGTATAGACGTCTAAATACATGGAACTAAAGAAAGTCCCCCAAAATAGATTCATACATATGTAAATTAATATTTGACAAAGGGGCTCAGGTAAATGAACAGAGAAAGGATAGTCTTTCCCAAAATTGTTGCTGGAACAATTGAATTTCCACATGTAAAAAAAATCAGGCCGGGCGCAGTGGCTCACGCCTGTAATCCCAGCACTTTGAGAGGCCGAGGCGGGCAGATCACGAGCTCAGGAGATTGAGATCATCTTGGCTAACACGGTGAAACCCCGTCTCTACTGAAAAATGCAAAAAAAATTAGCTGGGCGTGGTGGCGGGCGCCTGTAGTCCCAGCTACTCGGGAGGCTGAGGCAGGACAATGGCTTGAACCCGGGAGGCGGAGCTTGAAGTGAGCTGAGATGGTGCCACTGCACTCCAGCCTTGGGGAGAGAGCGAGACTCCATGTCAAAAAAAAAAAAAAAAAAAAAATCAGCCTCATTCCTTTCCTCAAACTATTTATGAAAAGTAACTTGAATTCACCTAACTGTCAGAACTAAACACATAAAATTTCGGTAAGAAAACCCATGGAAAACCTTGTGACTTTAGATCAGAAAAATACTTCTTGGAACAAATTTTTAAAACACACTATACATAAAATAACAATTGTTAAAATTGACACACAAAATTTCTTATTCAAAAGATACTGTTTAAAAAATCAAGAAAATGCAAGCCACAGATGGAAGAAAATACTTGCAAAATATATATCTGATACAGGATTTACATTCAGAAAACGCGAACTAAAATCATAATGACATAATATTACATAATCACTTGAATGATTAAATTGTTTTAAAATCTACAATACCAAGTGTTGGTCAAAATGTGGAGAAACTGGAATACTCATACATTACTGGTAAAAATGCAGTAATGCTGGTACAGTCACTTTGGAAAATAGTTTGGTGGTTTATTAAATTAAACATATACATAGCACCTGACCCAGCAATTCCACTGCTAGGTATTTATTTGGAGAAAATGTATTCTCACACAAAGACTTGTGCTGGAATATCAACATAGCTTTATTTGTAATAACCAAAAACTAGAAAGAAAATAAATGTTAAAAACTGGTTAATAGATAACTGTGATAAATCTGTACAATGAAATTCTATTCAGCAAAAAAAAAAAAAAATGAGCATCTCATGTATGAATCTCAAAAACATCATGCTAAGCAAAAGAATGTAGACAAAAACAGCTACTATTGTATGATTCCATTCAGGTAAAATTCTAGAAAAGGCAAAACTTTGATGATAGCAGCAGAACAGTGATTGCAGGCATTTAGGGATCAGAGTGTGGGATTGTCTGTAAAGTGGTATAAGAAAACTTGGGGTGATGGAAAGGTCTTATATCATGATCATCGTGGTGGTATATGACTGTCTACATTTGTTAAAATTTATCGAATTTTGCTCTTGCAGCTAGCAAATTTTACTTTATGTAAATTATATCCTAATATAACAGAATAATCCCCTTGTGCCCAATTCTTTCTTTATTCTTTTTTGATTCCCTTTTGGTGTTTTTATGTTATTTAATGCTAACAGCATATCAAGAACAATGAGCCTGAAGTGGAAAAAGAAACCTTAGACATATTTTTCAAAATATAAAAGGAAATACAGTTCTTTTGAGTACAAAGATGATAATATTTAAGACAGAAAGGTTTTTGTAGAATAAGTACCTCCAAAAGATGTGATTTAGCCCTATAAATTACAGACTTGAAAATACTGACATGGAGACATAGCATTTTTGAAGACTAAAGTATAAATTTGATCATGACCTTGACAGGTAAAGTCCTAAAGAGAGTCTTTGAAAAATGAGTTAGTGATCTCTTTCCTCTTGCTAATGGTGGACTGTCTGCTGCAAATTGCTAAGTTGTCGACCTCTTTCTTACACTATAGCTTGAGGGAAAAACCAAACTACTGAATTTAGTGGGTGCAATGAACTGTGCTTTCCAATCTCTATGTAACTTCACTAGGTCAATTGTACAGCCATTACTTAACCCATGTATTTTCCAGGTTGTATCAGATTATTTCAATGGCTAAAGTCCTATATTTTGTAAGTCGTACATTTAACATTTATTTCAAGTCATTTTCCCCCTAAATCAGCCACTGAATGTCATTCAGTATAATAGTGATTGGAGTCAACTACTTAGAAATATTATATGTAATTACCTTTCATCTCAATTTGTAGAGTTCTACCATGGGTCATTTTCCCAAGAAAGAGAATCTGGGGAAAAACAGGTAGTTTAATAGACATTGCTTCCAGAAACAACTTTTGTAAGGGCGTGACAAAAGCAATATGAGGCAGAAGAGGTGAACAGCAATAGACTTGCAACACAGGTTTCAGCTGATATCCTGACTGGCCAAAATGGCCTCTTAGAGATATTTCCATTTGAGGCCAAGTTGCTTCGCCCTTATATCACTACAAAGGTAGGCAACATAACCCCTTGGGGGTTGGGTAAGGAAGCCTGCTTTAACCAGGGACACTCCTTAGGTGTACTCACCTATGAGCCCTCAGAAGCCAACACTCCTAGCACATAAGGCAATCAGTGCTTCAGCCCTAAACCGGGGATCTAGGCAGTATTCTGCATCTCTCCCTATAGGTCTCCCTATAGGGTCTCTTAATTGAAAATATCTCCTCTTTCCGTCCCACCAGCATCTGAGTCCAACTTTCTTTGGGTGAAACAGTAGGCCTCAATCTGTTTTCTGTGAAATTACTAAGTCTGAGGCAGGGCTGCAGGGACACCTTAGGAGCAAGAAGCCCCCACCATTTCCTGCATCTTTACTCTCAACAAGAAGATGTTCCAATCCCCTTTCAAACGATGTGGCTAGAACATATAGACCTTTATCTTGGCAATATTCATTGTGAGTTAGGTTTGTTAAAGAAATTAAAAGTAAAACTGCAATAAGAAGAAATTCTGAAGAATGTTGTAATCATATAGTCATTTTTTTTAAGAAAGGGAGTACGTTCATGATGCAAAAAGTTCTGTAAGGGAAAATACGTTTTCAGGTATTAAAACCTAAACAAAACTTAACTCAGCAAATTGCCTCTCACAATCTACCCCTAAGCTAAACAATGAAGTACAGTAATTCTGAGTAATAATGCTTTTCTCCTCAATAACATGAATTTTATAATTTTAAAGGTTTTTCTCTTTTATTAAGAAAACCACAACGCCAGTATCAAACCCAACAAATTAATATTTTTCCTTAGTATCATTTAATTTCTGTGTACAGTTTATTATGATTGCCTCAAAAAGATTTTTCTGACAGTTCATCAGGATTCAAACACTTTCCACAGATGCGCCTGCATAGTACATGTCTTAAGGCTTACTACCTAGATAAAAATTCTCCCTCCTCATCTCTTCTAATCCATGCTATTTTTCTGTGTCATTTGTCCAGTACAAAATCTCGTATTCTAGATTTGGCTATTTATATCCTTATACTGTCATTTTAGTTGTTTTCCCTTACTGCCTATATTTCCCATAAGCTTGTTAATATAAAACCTTGATTACATTCAGGTTCAGGTTCAAAGTTTCTTATCTGGTAGTGATATATACTATGGTATTTACAGATAAAATGGGATTTGCTTCAAAACATTTGGAAAAAAATAGTGGAAAAAGAGATAAAACTGGAAGAGAAGAAAATTGACAGTTTGTGGAATCTGGGCAATGGATTCAAGGAAATTCATTGATACTAATTTTTTCTACTTTTGCTTATGTTTGAATTTGAAAATAATCACATATATTTAAAAGAGAAAGAGCTAGCCCTTTAAGCAAAATGTTACTTTGTACTTAAAGGAAGCAATTACATTGAAAGTAAAATAATATAAATAATCACATAAAGCATCAAAGTTTACTTAAATACATACTTGTCATAGGAGTATTTAAGACCTAAGCAAACTGAATATGTATTTCTTTCATTTCTGTGAAACTGAGCTCTACATATTAATCCCATTATATATATAATTATGGCTAATATATAATTATGATATATAATTGTATTATAATGAACAAATAACATAAAATGAGAAATGATACTGAGAAAGTAACCAGGTACATATGATAAATTTAAAAAGCAAAAGAGACCATTTTACCCATCTTTATGCAAGTAATTTGAGATTCTACAAACCCTAACCCCAGAAATGAGAGAAAATAAAAATAAAACTCCATAAAATACATCGAGAAAGTGGTAAAAGAGATTCTACTCTCAACAAAGTCAAGAGGACCACACACTTTTCTCAGAGAAAGGTCTCTCATCTTTAAGACAGAAATTTCAACTTAGCTAGGATGCTCTAGAACTCAGAATAAAAATGAAAGTTTCTAATTTTTTTGAAAGTGAATTTTATTAAAGTGTAATTTTAATACAATAAAATGCATTCATTTTAAGGGGACAGTTTGATGAAATTTGACAAAACTCTACAAGCTTATGGATCCTCTATATCTATTCTGCTGTTAAATCTATCCAGTGAAATTTTATTTTATATACTGGATTATCTCTGAAGATATTTGGCTCTTTTTAAAATTCTTCTAGTTCTTTCTTCATCATGTACAAGTTTTCCTTTAAGCTCTCAAAAATAATTGTAATAGTCTTTTTAAAGTTCTTATGTTAATCTACCATCTCTTTCATTTCTATTTTTATGACTATTAATTCAACATGTTAATGGTCGGTCACATTTTCCTGTCTTTTCTCATGTCTAATAATTTTTCATTGGATTGTAGACATTGTAATTGTGATATTGTTGAATGCTAATATTTTGTTTTCTATCTTGAAAAAGGGATAGGTTTAGTTTGGTCAGAGTCAGCTAAATGCAATGCAGCTTAATCTAGAGAATTGTTTTTAAGTGTATTTTAGAGGATTTAGATTTCACTCAAGAGTTAGCTAAGTAGTACTATATATATAATCATTCTTATAATTTCACAGTGAGGCAGTGATATCATTGTGACGTCTGACTGTTTGGAAAGCAAACTCCTCACAGCCGTGTTTGAGTAGTAGAAATTTTCTAGCCTAGAAGTCCTTGGCACTTCTTTCTCAGAATGTCTTCTTTTGCTGGGCTGGTGGAGTCTTACTCTCTCCCATGTGTGGTTAGTGCTCAACCTTTTTTTTTTTTTTTTTCCAGATTTCTAGAACTATCTATTTGGGTAGCTACCTTGCCTCAAATATTTTGCCCCAAATTTCAGTTTGCTTCAATATCCCAGGACTCCGAGACTCATCTCTGCAATTCATTGAGAGCACTGTGCTCTGCCTGTGTTCACCCCTCTACTCCGTGACCTGGGAAATGGCTGCAGTCTGTAATGTGGGGTGATTGTGTGGCTTACAGAATTTCTTTCCCTTTTCTCAGGGGTCATAGTCCTACACTGCCTATCTTTCAATTTCTGAAAAATAATTGTTTCATATAGCTTGTTCATATTGCTAGAATTTTTTTGTTTTTAGTTTTAACATCAAGAGGGTATGCCCAGTAACATTCACTATGGCATAAACAGAAGTGAAAGCCCCAAGTTCTTTTTTTTTTTTAATCAAGTCCAAAAAAACTGACAACAAGCCCCAAAGTAGATATATTTTTAAAAGCTATACATCAGGTTTACTCATGCTTAGTAATGTAAAAATCCTGAAACCAATCAACAAATATAAGCAACAGTAAGAAACACCACAGAGTATAGCCCATACATGCAAGAACATATCAAAATCAGGAAATATATTAATATAATTCGCCATAGGATAAAAACAAAATGAAAAGGATGTGATCTCCTCCATAGATACTGAGGTTTTTATATAATTCAGTATCCATTCTTTATTTTTTAAATATTGTTTTAAGTATATATATTTTTCTTTAAGAGTTTTTACAAAATCTACCTCAGCTGAAAAAGTTGTTTATATTTGCTGTCTACTACAGTTACTCTCATTTAAAGTTTTTAAGGTATTATTATCATAATAAAAGACATAGAGGAGGGCATAAAGCTATCACAATTTGCAAATAATTTTATAACTTACATAGAAAATCCAAAAGATTTGACTAAAAAAAGTCATGTAAACATTGAGATAAATTAGTGTGGCAGCTGGAGTCAAAATTAACGTACCAATATCCTTCCTGTATGTAAAATAAACTTCCATATAGATATTATGGAAGAAAATACTAGATTTATGCATAATATATAAAACTAAAACTAAATTTTAAAACTAGCCAGAATCTACATGAAGACATTTTTAATATCACTAAGAGGGAAAAAGATAACTTCAAATAATGGCAGGGGATACGTTAAGAAAAGTATCATAAAATTTCAATTCTCCCGAAGTGCATCTATATGCAAACCAATGTTTTAATAGGCAGGATTCATGAGATATCATTTTCAAGTGTCTTTACTGTTTTTTTTTTCTCCTTTTGTCTTTTAAATGTGTTTTCTGGTACTAGTTCTTTTGGCTTTGGGGTGAAGTTAAAACAAGTCCTGTTAATTTCCTTGCCACTTTATGTAGCAAATTGTCCTTGGGTTAGTAATCAATATATGTAGTGTTTTCTCACATATGTGGGGGTTAAAAGTCCAAGATGAAGGTGTCAGCAGGGTTGTTTCTCCTTGGTTTGTAGATGACCATTGTCTCTCTGCCTTCACATAGTCATTCCCCTGTGACTGTGTTCTAATCTCCTCCTCTTTTACGGAGAGCAGTCCTATTGAATTAGGGTTCCCCCTAAAGAGTTCATTTAATCTTAATTATCTTTATAAGACCCTATCTCCAAATACAGTTGCACTGGGGCTTACTGGATATTCCACTACTGGGGGTTAAGACTTCAACATGTGAATTTTGTAGGGACACAATTCAGCCCATAACAATAACTAAACTTTAAACTTTTTCGTAGTCATAGGTATTCTCCCTTCTCAGAGCTTTGACTTAGTGACTGCCAACCATGTTAAAGATGGGGGGTTTATTGGCTGGCTTAATTGTCTTTGTCTTGTTCTTGTGCTGATTTACACTCTTGCTACCCATAAACTTTGGCCTTTCCAGGACCAAAACAGGTAGAAGAGAAGAGCAAAAAATATACATATATGTTTTATTTGACTAACTGGCATCCTCCTTTTCAGATCCGATAGTGTTTATTGCTAACTTTTTCACAGGGTCTCCTGGGAACTAGTTTCATCATTTTAAATACCACCTATGAGCTCTTTGGAGCACCTAGTTATTGTTAGGTATCTCTTAGTTGTATTTACAAGTGAATAGTACATTCTCCGTGGTTAGCCCCTAAACACATTCTGTTTTGTCCAGGCTTCTTGGCGGGTCACCTTGATAGAGAGTCTCTATTTAGAGAAAAAAAAAGGAGGAATCTCTATATGTATTGATAAAGGTATAATACCTAAGCCAAAGTTAAAAAAAAATCAAGGGGAACAGGTATGTATTGTATGCTACCATTTTTGAAAGGCAAAAAGAATCCTGATGGATACAGAGAAATATGTTAAGTGGTTAAATTTTGGGAGGGGAGCTAAAAGACTGGAGGATAGAAACTTTCACAATACAACTGTTTTTATAATACCATTTTATTTTATACAGTAAGCATGGATTACCTATTCAAAAATAAGTTGTTTTGCTATACAAGTAAATAAAATTATGCATTATCTCTTTTTTTAACTCCCCAAATTTAAGGTAGGCATATAGATTTTTTTGAGTTTCAAAAGAGAGAAAATGAAGACATGGAACAATTTTCTCTAAGGCATCATCATAATAGCTACCATTTAATGAGTACTTAGTGTGTGTCAGGAGTTTCTGCTTATTATTTATATTCTCTGAAGAAAGATATTATACATTATACGTCTGGATGAAGTTAATGAAATTCAAAAATGTTATATGATTTTTTCAACTTCACAAATACTGAAAAACAGTAAAAGGATTTTAATCCAAATATATCTATTTCTAAAGCAAGTAAATATTGTATTAGACGCATCTACCATCCAGAAAGCAATTGGCAGAACTATGCATATAACGTGAAGTCTTTTAGCAATTAGAAATTTTATTTTTCTTTGGAAAAGATTATGAAACTCTACTGTAAGAAATGGCAGGGAGGAGTGGATTTAATCAGAAAAACATCTATGGTTTTTCCAAATCATCACTAAATAAGTTGCTTCTGTATTATACATCACATACTTAAAACATAATCTAAAAATAGAACACAATTCCCCAACATTCCGTATCATCAGATACTCCAATCCCATTATATATGGGGCCCAATGTGAAATTAAAATGGAAGGGCTTGTTAAAAATTGAATTATTGAATTATTCTTAAATACTAATTGAATAATTATTGAATTATTAAGCATGTCAAGATGGTGACAGCAGAGCTTTCAGGCCTGTGGTCTTTGCGAGTGCTGGAGTGTGGAGCCAGTGGCAGCTACTTAGGCCACAAGTCCTTCCTCTCCATCACACTCTATCAGCCTGATGGAGACTTCAGTTCAGCCCTCATCCCTTCATATCAGTCTACAAAAAAAATGGTATTATTGATTACACCAAAAAGTACTTCAAACAACCTACTTGGCTTGTTTTTCTCCTACTATATTTCTTTACAATTTTCTTCACTATTTCTCTTCTGTTGTCTGGAACTCTATATATTGGCGCACCCCAAAGCTTCATCCTTAGTTCTCTTTACCTTTTTACCTATACTAATTGTTATCAACTAGTTTCATCATTTAAAATACCACCTACGAACTGATAACTCCCAGATTTCCATCTCTTGCCCAGACCTATCTCTCAAACTGCAGACATGAAGCTCCCCATCTGCCTATCCACTTCTGCATTGGCATAAACATCCCAGAGTTGCCTTCAGTATAAGAAACACCAAACTGAACTTCTGATATCCTCTCTACTAAACACAATCTAAAACCACACACACAAAAACTACTCCATCTGTGGCTTCCCTTCTCAGTAGATGATAACTCAAATCTTCCAATTACATAGGCCAAAATCTTAGAGTCATTCTGTTTCTCTAATAATCTATATCCAGTCTATATCTGTTTCTCTAATAATCTATATCCAGTCTAAAAGCAAATCAGGGGCCTCGATCTTCACAGGATGTCCAGAAACCAAGCACTCTCACGAAATCCACTTCTAATTCCTGTCTATCTCCATTATCACCGGTTATTTGTGTTATTGCAGTAACCTCTAACATATTGCCTTTCTTCTTCCTTTCATCCCTAAAGTTATCACTGCAGCTAAAGTGATTGTTTTTGTTGCTGTTGTTGTTTTGAGACAGTCTTGCTGTCCTCAGCCCAGACTGGAGTGCAGTGGCGTGATCTTGGCTCACTGCAATCTCAGCCTCCCGGTTTCCAGCAATTCTCCTGCCTTGGCCTCCAGAGTAGCTGAGATTACAGGCTACACACCTGGCTAAGTTTTGTATTTTTTTAGTAGAGATGGGATTTCACCATGTTGACAAGGCTGGTCTTCAACTCCTAACCTCCGGTGATCTGCCCAATATTTTGGCCTCCCAAAATATTGGGATTACAGGTATGAGCCACCATGCCTGGCCAAGTGATTGTTTTAATATAAGTGAGACAATGTGCTCTTCTGCTCAGTTCCCTATAATGAGTCCCCATTGTAAACAGAATTAGAGGCCAAGTCTTCACAACCGCCTGATGACACATAAGGCCATAGGTAATCTGGCTGCCTGCTGCCATTCTTACTTCCTCTTCCCTCCTACTACTCCTCTCTCTTGCTCACTCCACTTTAGGCCAACTGGCCTCCATGCAGTGCCTCAAACACACTAATCAGGCCCCCACCCTAAGGCCTTTTTTCTACCTGGCCCCTCTGCAGGTATCTCATTGCCCCAGATTTCCCATTGGCTAAAACTCAATTCCTTCAACTGTCTTCAAATCCTCTTGCAAAAAAACCTCCCCTGACCAACTTATTTAATCCTATTAGCCGTCCCCATCTGGCACCCTGACTCGTGTACCTTATATCCACCTTACAATTCTCTATTAGTCATGTTTTCATAACATAACACCACAATTTACTTATCATTATGCTTATTTTTATATTCTATTTCCCCATGCCCAGATGTATAAGATAGGGAAGAGTGAAAAGGAGCATTTTATTCACTGATGCACCACCAATTTTGGAGATGCCTAGATAAATGCCTGAAAACTAACAGGTGCTGCCTAGAAACAATGTTATTCATGAATTTTTATTTTACTTCTCATATTTCAATTTTTCATTGAACATATTCAAAAACTTTAACCCTGTCAGTGAGATAACAGTGATTTTACAACCTATTTCACTTTGGCCCTCAACAGGTCTGTGAATCCTGAGGGTTCAGCTGATGGGCTAGTTTATGCTTCTGATTCAATTTCTAGTTTTTCATAATATGCATTTTCTGGAAATATCACAGCAGTAGACTACTTACTATACAGAAACAATTATTTTCGTTAGAGAAAAAAAGAATCTCTGTAATGTTTGGAGAGCACTATGAGAGAGGAACATTTAATTACACAGTGAGTGGTCCAGTACAGGGCATCTCCTTGGTCACATCTGCCATAGCTCTGATTAATGCTTAATAAACAAGTAAGTTGGTATTGTATGGAATGCACTGACTCTCATTAACAGCATTACATTTGACCATGTAGGTGGTAAATCAATTCTAATTTTGTCAAATAACTTCACAAAGAAAATAAATTAATTGTATGTCTTGGTGATATATTTATCAATTTGCATTCCAAGTAAAGCTAGTTACCTTCTTGGCACACAGTCCTTTCTTAATATTTTTGGTATGAATTAATGAGTGAATAGAAATGATAATAGCTCAATGAAAATCACAAAAATTACAAAACTGTCCTATGGTCAAATACATTTTGCAAATAGACTGTTGTGTTAAGAGACATAGACTTGTTAAGAAAATAATCAGCAAAGAAAGATAAGCAATATTACAATATTCTCATCACAAAATTATAGGATGCTAGACTAGTGACCAGAAAAGATGACAACATCAAGATCTACATTGAAATTACATTGGTCTTGAATGGAAATACAAACAAGACGCTTTGCTGACACATTGCTAAAATGAAAAAAATAAAGCTGGTGTGTAATAAGGAAAAAAGTCGATATAGTGTTTGCAGGAGCCATTCAACAGTTGCACGTTACATTGAAATGGCAGAAACTTGGTGATGACAAGGTGTAGAAGACAACATTGGAGATTGTATTTTGAGTTTATTTTATTTTTTTTTAATTGAAATGACTGCAAGACATCCATGTGGAAATCTAGAGAATCTGACTTAGAGAAGAGCCAGCAAAAAATACAAATGAGATATCAGGAAAATATAATTGAAAACCAATTATCCTCCCATCCTGGATAACCTCTCCATAAAGATAGCAGAAAACAATTTTATTATTGAACAAGCAATAAACCAGAATGTGATATACTTCCCAGGCAATTTGCTAAGAAATGGCAAAGATGGAAAGAAATCTTTTCCCTTTATGTAGCCAAGTAGATACAACTCATTACATTCATGCCCTCAAGATAAAGAATGATTAGTCCTCAAGTCAAGAACCTGGCAGCAGTATTTTTCACACACAGGAATTCACCTAGCAATTGGGGTGACTAGTTAGGTGGCTTTATATAAAGGAAAATACACTTCTCATATCTTTATGATAGACAGCAGTTTTGCAACTTAGAGCCAAGCTTTAGCTGAAGTTAGGTCCTACCCTCCCACAGAACCTGGGAGATGGAGGTACTATCTTCCTTGAATATTTACATTCCAAAGATATGTTTTTCAGGTCCTTGATAAAGACATTCTTCTCCCTTAAAACTGGCAAAAGATTTATTTAGCTTTTAAAAATATTTAAATATTTCAAAGAAATGAAGAAAATACAATTTTTCTAAAGTAATTCTATAAGAAAAGAAAGGGGAAAGACTTCTCTTTCCTTATTCTCAACAGTTTTAATTGGTTTTAATTTGTGTTTGCCCTTACAGAGATCATCTAGTAAGAGATTGCAAAAAAGAAGAGCAACTGGGAGCAATTCCTAAGAATAACCAATATTTAAAGTTTAGTTAGAAAAGGAACCAGCAGTAGCTGAGACATATTTATGAGTATTGGGGTGAGTTTTTAAAAAATAATAAAAGAAAATTGAGGGTATTTTTATAAAAAGAGAATCACCCAGTGTTACAGACTAATCTGTGTCCCCGTCCCCCCAACCCCTGTCAAATTTATATACTGAAGGCCACCCTAGTCTTAATGTATTTGCAGATAAGACCTTTTAGGAACTAATGAAGGGTAAATGAGGTCATAAAGGTTGGGCCCCAATCCAATAGTGTCTCGGAATCCTTAGGGTGTCACTTTTCCAGCTGGAAACCACTGTGGCCGGCGGCGCCTTTGCCCGAGTTCTTGCTCGGGCCCACTGGCTTTGTTCTGCCCACTTAGCCTAGCAGGCTGTGCTCAGTTCAGTCTACCAGCCTGGATCCCATGCCTACCAAGGGCAAGCCAGGTGCAGAGTGGCAAGGGGTGTGTGAGCAAGCAAGCATGGGGTCTGGCCAATTGCACACAGCCAGGCACGCCAGTTACTGCAGCGGGGCAGGCAGGTGCAGAAGCTGGCACAGGCACTGGCTTCGTGCAAGACTGTGACTGGATCAGGGCACCCATGTCTGGATGACGGGAATGCAGTGGTGCCGGAACCTTGGAGACGCCAGGAACCACGGAGCCCCAAAAAGGGTGTCACACCCCTGGCTCAGGGAGCCCCTGGGTCTAGAAACCCCAAAGGGCCGCAGCTCTTCTCTCCTTCTTGTCACCCCCAAAGTGATGAGTGGAGGGTGGGGGAGCGCGCTTCGGCCCTGTTTGCGTTACAGCTCTTTCAGTCCCACCATTCAGTGGGTCCCGAGTAATTGTCCTGTATCCAGGAAGAATGAGATATGCAGACAATTACAGGGTGAGCAAGACAGACAGGAGCTTTAGTGAGTGACAGGACAGCTCAGAGGAGACCCACAGTTGGTAGTTCCTTTCCGCAGGTGGCTCATCCCAAGGAGAGCCCAGCTCTCAGTGGAGAGGAGAACAATACTGGGTAGGTCCTTTCTGCAGGCAGGTCGCCCAGCAAGTGTCCAGCTCTCAGTGGAGAGGAGACCTGTAGTGGGTAGCACCTTTCCACAGCTGGTAGTCCCAACGTCTGTCCTAGTCTGGCAGATCTGGGGTTTTTATGGGCTCAGGAGGGAGGAAGTGTGTGCTGACTGGTCCATGAGCGGCCTGGAAAAAGCACCGTAAGTTCTCACTCTGGGCCACAGACTCTACCCAAAACTGACAGCCCAGGCTCCAGTCTTCAGGCCATCCCTGGCTTGAAGGTGGGATTTCAGCTGGGACCCACCCCTTTCCACTCAGGAGCCTGTCTACCTCCTGGTGCCATCAACATGCCATCCACCGCGTCCAGGCTGTTCTTGCTGAGGGTCGTCTGCAGGGTGCTGAGCCGCCCTGAACATCCCCTCAGCCTTCCTCCCATGATCATTGGTGCCCAAAATCCAGAGGGAGCCAAGGCGATAGGGGGCTGACGTGTCAGCATCGCCCCAAGTGCGTGCACGCCAGGCCAGGTCACAATGGTGTGTGGCCTGGGCTCAGCCACAACTTTGCTCCGCCCCAGAGCAGCCACTGGGAGCAACGAGAGGCTAGGAAATGAGAGGCTAGGAAATGGGAGCAGGCACTTTCAAGCCTGTGGGGGCAAGGGGCTTCCTGGGCCCCCGAGAGCACAGGGATCCTGGGGTCTGGACCCGCAACTGGGTGGCTGTGGCTTCACCTGGGAGCAACTTGGTAGGGGATGGGCCTTCACGGAGAAAAATGAGCCATATTTGAGATGGCTGTAGAAAAAATGTGCCTGAGTGGGGCAGGAAGGCTAAGGAAAATGCAATATTCAAAGATCAGATTTAAAATATAAAGAAACGTGCAGGTCAAAAATTTGGTGTTTCAAGGACGGATGCGATGGCTCATGCCAGTAATCCCAGCACTTTGGGAGGCCAAGGCACGCAGATCACCTGAAGTCAGGAGTTTGGAACCAGCCTGGCCAACATGGTGAGGCCCCATCTCTACTAAAAATACAAAAATTAGCCAGGCGTGGTGGCGCACCCCTGTAGTTCCAGCTACTCAGGAGGCTGAGGCAGGAGAATCGCTTGAACTCAGGAGGTGGAGGTTGCAATAAGCTGAGATCGCACCACTGCACTCCAGCCTGGGCGACAGAGCAAGACTCTGTCGCAAAAAATTGGTGTTCCAGAGTCCACTGCTAAAGGACTTCAGCAAGAAGGGGGAAGTGGGATACTGAGTCACCTCACAGGTTGTGCGCCACAGTATGAGAACAGTCTGAGTCATGATTGACTTCTGCGGAGTCTTGGACTTCTGGCACTGGTGAAGGCAAGCAGAGAATGAGCCATGTCTGGCCTACTTCAGAGTCTCTAAGCAAAGTTGAGAAACTAGCTGCATTGCTTTGGTCCCTTTTGTGGTATGATGTCCTGTGCAATGACAGCAGTTGGTCTAGACCCTGATGAAAATTACATCCTAGTAAGTAGAATATTCCAGCAGTTTTGCGGCTGCGGTTGCTACAAGTTCACAATTCTGTACCAGGCATGCTCTATCTATGGCATATGATTCTAGAATTTTGATTTCAAAGGGATCTTCAAAAACCATCAAATTCAGGGCTTTTGGCTTAAAGAATTCAGGAGTTAGCAAGTAAAATAAGGTAGTAGGAAACTATAGAGATTATTCGCTAGCCATGGATATTCCCATACAAACGATAAGCACAATAAAAATAAATGCTTATAATAATCAAACAAATCAAACTATCATGTCTTTGGATCAAGTTTGAATAAGATGTCAATCTGCAATGTTTGCTTCTTGTTCAACTTAATTTAATTTCACATCTTAAACTACTAAATTGTAGAGAACCTGATACCAGGCTGAAGATACTGTTGGTCAAAAGTGCCATTTACCTAGAGAGAGGTGAGCTACAAAGCAGCAGTCCCTCCTCACTCCTCTACGCCTCTTCATTGTCCTTGACATGCCCTTGCAACCCTTGTGGGAAACTTGATCTAACAGACCCACAAAAAAAAAAAAAAAAAAAAATCCATGAGCTAACCATTGAGAAGTTTGAAAAGTACATAGTCTTTGAGACTTCTTTTGTGTTGTTCATGTCTCATGATTAGTTTATTTGAATAAGGTTAATAGAGTAAGCAACTGTATCTCTCCAGCTCCCATGGATTTGGAGTATATGCACCATCTATTTATCACAACCAAGTTTCTTACCATTAAAGCTACTGAAAATTAATTTTACTGGAACTTTGCCCAAGTGTTATTTTCATAACTTTCTTATGTTTTATCACTATTCATACTCAAAAATCAGCTCTTTGGATTTTAGTTTTCAAAGCACTAGACTTTTGTCAACATATTAATAAAATGTAAATATATACCCAGTGAACTGAATTATTCTTTTCTTTAAAAAGCACTTTCAGGGATATTTTAAAGCCATTATGATGTAATTCATTCCCAAATTTTTCTCTTATGTGAATTTAGATTTTCAAGCATATTTTATTAAATGTAAAACTGAAATGGCATATTCTGAAATTTAAGTTGGCTGATGTATTTAGAGGCAATAATTCAAATATTTGACTTTTCCCAAATTTAATTTATAAGTAATATTGACAGATAAAAGAATCAAGTTTGTTTAGCTCAGACATGTTTGATAAGAGTATCATAACATGAAAAAATAAAAATTATTGGAAGTTTTAAAAACATCAAAATAAAGGTTATCTATTCCTCACTTGCAATCTTAGATTACAATTAATAGTCACTTATTTTTCCACATTTTTAGTATCAGATAGTTTTGTCTACATTGCATAAAATTATATATGGCATATCTGTTAACTAATTGGAATTTCTGTAGGGCTATTGTAAAAATCTTGGAGCATAGTGATTAGAGCCCCGGCTTTGGCATCGAAGGACCCAGACTAAACACTTATTTCAACTGTTGGAAAATGACCCTACACAAAAACTACAATCTGTTTGAGTCACAGTTTCTTGAACTATAAATGACACATTGAGATAAGACAGTTAGGTATGGTGAAATAATTTCATATATTTGAATCTAATTTGCAGATGTTTATTATAATTTTCTTAAAGCCAATTGTCTGAATGTATAAAAGAATGTTAATTAAAAAATTTAAGATGTTTGTTACTAAGTGCAACAATAAAATATATTAATTCATAGCATCAATCGTAAAAATAAAGCTAGGTATTAAAAACTTTTAATAATACTGTATGCTGCATGGAAATCTAATGTCACAATTTCTCAGATTTAGGTACTCAACAAATTATTGTTTAAAATTCATGAAGTTAATTAAGCCTAATGTATCTTTCACAGAGTAAGTGTTCAATAAATCTTACTCCCATTCACATTAATGACTAAACCTCAGAATATGAATTTGACAAAAAAAAAAAAAAAAAATTTTTTTTTTTTTTTTTTTTTTTTTTTGAGACAGAAGAGTCTCACTCTGTCACACAGGCTGGAGAGCAGGGTGCAATCTCGGCTCACTACAACCTCGACTTCCCGGGCCCAATCAATCCTCCAACCTCAGCCTCCCACATAGCTGGGACTACAGACATATCACCACACCCAGCTAATTTGGGGTTTTTTTTGTAGAGATGCGGTCTCACTATGTTGCCCCATCTGATCTTGAACCCCTGGGCTCAAGCAATCACCCTGCCTTGGCCTCCCAAAGTGGTGGGATTACAGGTGTGAGCCACTGCACCCAGCCTTCAACTTTATTTTCTAAAAGTACAATGACAGATTCACATATAGACCTTTTAAATTCCAACCTTGGCTGCATAAGACCTCAATATTTTCACTGACCACATGTTATACATAATAAAATTCCATAAAGTGCTACATTTAGAAAATAGACATATTGTAAAATAGTTTTAAAAAATAATATAATTCAAAATCAACCAATAAGCCAGAGCCTGTCACACCACCAAATGCAATGGTTATACACAACTGCGTGTGTCTGCATGTGGGTGAGTATAGAACGTGGGGATGATGACAAGGTAAGCATGGCTAACTCAGTCAGTGGAATGACTTGGAATGGACTGATCCAAATCTATGTAAATGCTGTAGAAATAAGGTAGGCCGCGGTGGCTCACACTTGTAATCCCAGCACTTTGGGAGGCCGAGGCGGGCAGATCATGAGGTCAAGAGATGGAGACCATCCCGGCCAACATGGTGAAACCCAGTCTCTACTAAAAATACAAAAATTAGTTGAGCATGGTGGCGGGCGCCTGTAGTCCCAGCTACTCGGGAGGCTGAGGCAGGAGAATCGCTTGAACCCGTGAGGCGGAGGTTGCAGTGAGCCGAGATCGCACCACTGCCCTCCAGCCTGATGACAGAGCGAGACTCCGTCTCAAAAAAAAAAAAAAAAAAAAAGGAAGAAGTTAGGCTCTCCATAACCTCCAGTTCCACATCTGCAAATTCAACCAACCACAGATCAAAACTATTTGAAAGAATAAAGTAAAAAATAGCAATAAAACAAAGAATAACACAAATTTAAAAATACAGAGTAGCAACTATTTACATAGCACTTACATTGTATTTGCTATTATAAGTGATCTAGAGGTGATTTAAAGTATACGAGAGAATGTGCATAGGTTAGATGCAAATACGACTCTATACCATTTTATATTAGAGACTTGACCACAGGGGTGGGGTATCTTAGAGCTAATGCTCCACATGTACCAAGGGGTGACTCTAATTGTTATGCTATATTTTTTAGGGAATAATGACAAAAAATAAGTCAGTAGATGTCCAGTTACAGATACAACTGCCCTAGGCCTTACGGCATTTTCTCCGTGGTTGTTTGAGTCCTTGGTTGGGGAACCCACGGATATAGAGGAACACCTGCGTGTGTATGTACATGTGTGTATATGTAGATATAGATATAGACATTGATGTATCCATATCCTCAGAAATTTTTTATAATCTCTCAGATTTGGAAAACAAAATTTAAATCCCATTACTCAAACTGCATTTTGTGGGCCAGGAACGTCAGGAGCTGGGCGATAGGAGAAATTCAGAATGTGAACCTAACCCAGAAGTCATGAATCAGAATATTCATTTTAACAATATCCAAAGGTGGGTCATACTAATATTAAGATTTGAGAAACACTGTTCAAAGATAACCACAATACCTTACTGGGAAGAAATTCAGTCGAGAATGAGAGAATACTGTTATCAGGACAATATAGCAAAAGTAAACATACGAAATTCAAGCAAAAGTCAGCAATTGAATAGGAAATGATAGGGTGGTATTGGGCATATATAATCAAGGCAACTAAAACCGAGGGTCAGACAGTTTTCAACATTCAAAGAGGTGTGCAACGGGAGACGATGTCCTGCCAACTATGGGAAGAAAGCCACATACATGTGAAAATTCAAAATTTTTTATATCCTAGGAAACATAAGTATTAAAAATATAGACATTTAAGAAAAACATAAAGGTTGTGTATAATGTAATGTAATAGAAGCTATAGATAAGTTTAAAAAATCAGAATTATGGGAACACTATAATCCAAGGAAAAACAAAGGTTTTAAACAAACACAGGACAGAGCCTATATGTAAAAATTCTCATCTGATTGGTTTGGGGAGCATATTTAGCTATCTCTTGTTGGTCCTGAGTTAAAAGCAGAGGCAAAAAAAATAGAGAAGCTGGCAGTTTTTGAGCAAGTCCTTACCGTCCTGAGCCAATTGCCACAGAGATTGTGGCTTGGCCTTCCTGGCAGGTTGCTGCAGGTGTGTGGGTCAGGGTTCTGTTCGCAGTGATGGTCTGGACATTGTCCACTGTTCATCCAATATCTCAGTGAGCACAAAGTTCAGTATGGACTGTGGCTGTTCTGGCAGCTTAGAGAGTTAGATGAAGGATGAAACTGAAAAGTCAGGGTAGTTCAAATTATATAGGCTTTCACAAGCGCACTAAAGAATGTGAACTACTTATTGAAACTTCTTGTTAAAATTTTGATTGTTTAGAACAATTTTCTTCTGTGCCAAATTAGCTGCCAAGTGAGCCTCCGTGTCTGAGTTCAAATGATAATTGCCACCTTACCAATACCTGTATTTAATCTCCAATAGATTTGAAAGTATCACCCAAGGTATATACTTCCAAATTCAGTGCTAAAAGCATACGTTTCACCGGCAAAATGATGTCAATATCTTGAATTTAAAAGTATCAGAGGTTGTGTTACAAAAAAGATGTGAGACGATGATTGAAATATAATCAGGGAATTTTACATCCAACACCCACCACTACCCCAGATCTGAAAACGAATCGAAATTCATTTTACCTAATTTCCATTCAAAAAGAACCCAGGAGCTTACAGGAACTCTTGATTGTGCCAGAGAAATTTATCCTGAAGAAAAGGAGGCCACAGGTGGCTTCAGGAAATGGGGTTTTCAACTCCTTTTTGTTAATTGGAAGAAGCAATTTGGAGAGAAGAAACTGCTGAAAAGAGCAAACCTTGCTCTGAACACTGTTTTTAACTATCATTGTTGTTGCAGTGATAAAAATGTAAGCCATGATATAGCGATCTCTGTAAAAGCATATTGACATGCTAGGACTTGGAAGGGGTCCTAGCTGAAAGCAAGCAGCTTTTAGGCCTTAGATCGTGTACCCCAGGCTTCCAAAGCAGGAAAGTTCCTGTGGAGGAACAAGTCAGATGAGAGCTATTACAACAGGATGGGGCCAATGCTCTAAGCCAGAGGACAGCAGCCAAAAACGTTGAATTTTAATAAAATTCCAGATGTAACATCCATGTATCTGAATGACTCTAATGGTGTGCTTTCAGACTTTCAAGTGAAATATTAGTTTTCATATTGTTAAACATTTGGAAAATGTAAACTTCATTTAAATAGCATGGACTTTGGACAAATTAATCCACTATGTGCAATGCAAATTGGAAAGAGTTGTATTTTTATTTTAAACGCTTTCTATAGTTTGGTAACTAAGACGAGTATGTTTACAGCGCATCAATGCAAAACCCTAGGCAAGCCTGCCCGCCCAACTGTTAAACAGAAAGCTGAAGGAGCTGGCATGTGATGAGAATCATGTTGTTGAATACAGTCCCTTTCTTTCTGCCACTTCTCACTTATGATCAGTGCAAAGGCCATAAGGGGGAAATCTCCACTCTGGATAAGTATGCATTTTTTTCCAAGCCAAAAGTCAACATGTTCTTCTTGCTATTTCAGACAATTTTATAGCATTTTAAGCAATTTTCTCAGGAATCAAAACACACTTAAGATGACTTGACTAAAGAAAATCTGGAGAGAGGATAGTTAGAGATAGGGTTCAAAGATGTCCTTGAAAGTTGTATAACACTGGGGTGGTTTCTGTTCACAGCCATTTTCCGAGGAGAGGGTTCAGAGATTCCTTCACAGTCTCAAAGGGACTATGTGACCCAAAAATCCTGAAGCACTAATCTGAAGGGTAAATAATGTTTAGTGGTATTTACAATGAAGCTTCAAAAGCATCGTACTGGAGATCAACAGACTTGCTTCTGGCCTAGACCCATCTATGACCACTCTAATGATCCTTCTTGAGCAAGTAATTTCTCTTGTCTTGACCTCAATTTTCTCACCATTAATACATGGACAATGGAAGTGACCTCTAAAAGACATGCAATAAATTGTATTTGACATATTCCTCAGCTTCTTGCACCCATTATGAGTTGAATTGTGCCCTCCATAAAGATGTAACTCCTAGTATTTTAGAATATGACCTTATTTAGAAATAGGATCTTTACAGGCACAATCAAGGTAAAGCGAGGTCATTAGGGTAGGTCTTTCCAATATGATTGGTATCCTTATAAAAAGGAGAAACGTGCACGCAGGGACTCATGCACAGGAAGAACACCAAATAAGATGAAGGCGGAGATGTAGGGTGGCTACATCTACAAGCCAAAGGATTTCAAAGAAAGATGCTAACAAACCAATGAAAGCTATGAGAGAGGAATAGAAGAGAATCTCCTTTGAACCCCCAAGGGAACCAAACCTGCTGACATTGTGAGTATAGACTTTCCCCTTCCAGAGCTATGAGGCGATTTGTTGTTGAAGATACCCAGTTTGTGGCACTTAGCACATAGCAAACTGACACCCTAACCCAGATGAATAGCGCTGACATAATCCATATTGTAAATCTGATGTGGCATGAGAGTGAGAAAAACTGACCAGGTGTCTTTCATCCCTAACTTTTCTTATGTTTACTGGTTTTCCTTGATGTTGTTTGGGGCTTTCCATGGTGATTTCTGAGCATGCCTCTTCTGGCCAGTGGTGTGGGCTTGCATGAACACTGTAACAGCCAAAGGTCCTCGGAGAAAATAAGAGGCTGTTAAATTCCAGAGGAAAACCTGATAAATAGAAGTTGCATTAACAGCTTAACCGAGTTGGGTCTAGGTGTAAATATCTTTCAAAAGATAAATATCTTCAAAATGTTTTTCAACTTTGTATACCACTGTATGCATATTCTCTCAGTATTGTTTGAACAATGAGTTCACCTATACAAAACAGAGGGAGAACTGACAATAATAATAATCACTTTCCCAACACTTGAAATTTTCACTTGTGACCCTAAGATAGGATGCTAACTGGTAATACTTAGGTTTGAGAGTTTACTTTGGTTGGACCCTCCCTGGCAGCTGTACCCTTACGAATTAGGCTGTCGGAGGACTTGCCTGCCCTTTGGCACAGTGATATCTAGCTGTTACTTTGCCTCCTGCAGACAGTTTATTATTTACTTTTTATCTCAGGGACTCCATCTACCAATTCCCTCTCACTGGTCATTTCAGAGATTTCTTCTTAGTTTTGGACATCCCATCCATCTGTCTTTCTCTGGTAATTTTCCGCGTGCCTTCCCTTAGTGCCATTTTGCAGCTTACCATTGCTCCCTGGAGCCTTAGAGTCGGCGCCCTAAAACTGGCTTCTGTCTGTCCCGCCCGGGTGTCCCCAGCACCACCGCGTGCTTTCCCTGTCCTGCCACTCACCGGGTCTTCCAGCCTGCGCTTATGGCTGCCTGCCCACTTGTAATTAGGACGGAGGCATCCCCAAGCAATGTGCTCATTAACAAGACACGATAGAAAAAAATGCCTTTCTTATCTGTATGACTGGAGGGATGGGTTGAAAAATGACTTATTTTGAGTACTCGAAGATGGCCGAATAGGAACAGCTCCAGTCTCCAGCTCCCAGCCCGAGCGACACAGAAGACTGGTGATTTCTGCATTTCTGCTTGAGGTACCAGTTTCATCTCACTAGGGAGTGCCAAACAGTGGGTGCAGGACAGTCAGTGAAGCGCACTGTGCGCGAGCCGAAGCAGGGCGAGGCACTGCCTCACTCGGGAAGCGCAAGGGGTCAGGGAGTTCCCTTTCCTAGTCAAAGAAAGGGGTAACAGATGGCACCTGGAAAATCGGGTCAGTCCCACCCTCATACTGCGCTTTCCCAACGGGCCTGGAAAACGGCACACTAGGAGATTGTATCCCGCACCTGGCTGGGAGGGTCCTATGCCCACGGAGTCTCGCTGATTGCTAGCACAGCAGTCTGAGATCAAGCTGCAAGGCGGCAGCGAGGCTGGCGGAGGGGCGCCCGCCATTACCCAGGCTTGCTTGGGTAAACAAAGCAGCCAGGAAGCTCGAACTGGGTGGAGCCCACCACAGCTCAAGGAGGCCTGTCTGCCTCTGTAGGCTCCACCTCTGGGGGCAGGGCACAGACAAACAAAAAGTCAGCAGGAATCTCCAGAGACTTAAACGACCCTGTCTGACTGACAGCTTTGAAGAGAGTAGTGGTTCTCCCAGCACGCAGCTGGAGATCTGAGAACGGACAGACTGCCTCCTAAAGTGGGTCCCTCACCCCTGAGCAGCCTAACTGGGAGGCACCCCCCCAGAAGGGAAAGACTGACACCTCACTGGGCCAGGTACTCCTCTGAGACAAAACTTCCAGAGGAACTATCAGACAGCTGAATTGGTGGTCTCACGAAAATCCGCTGTTCTGCAGCCACCGCTGCTGACACCCAGCCAAACAGGGTCTGGAGTGGACCTCTAGTAAACTCCAACAGACCTGCAGCTGAGGGTCCTGTCTGGTAGAAGGAAAACTAACAAACAGAAAGGACATCCACACCAAAAACCCATCTGTACATCACCATCATCAAAGCCCAAAAGTAGATAAAACCACAAAGATGGGGAAAAAACAGAGCAGAAAAACTGGAAACTCTAAAAAGCAGAGCACCTCTCCTCCTCCAAAGGAACGCAGTTCCTCACCAGCAATGGAACAAAGCTGGATGGAGGATGACTTTGACGAGTTGAGAGAAGAAGGCTTCAGACGATCAAACTACTCTGAGCTACAGGAGGAAATTCAAAACAATAGCAAAGAAGTTAAAAACTTTGAAAAAAATTAGAAGAATGGATAACTAGAATAACCAATGGAGAGAAGGGCTTAAAGGAGATGGAGGAGCTGAAAGCCAAGTTTCGAGAACTACGTGAAGATTGCAGAAGCCTCAGTAGCACATGCGATCAACTGGAAGAAAGGGTATCGCAGATGGAAGATGAAATGAATGAAATGAAGTGAGAAGGGAAGTCTAGAGAAAAAAAAATAAAAAGAAATGAACAAAGCCTCCAAGAAATTTGGGACTACGTGAAACGACCAAACCTACGTCTGATTGGTGTACCTGAAAATGATGGGGAGAATGGAACCAAGTTGGAAAACACTCTGCAAGATATTATCCAGGAGAACTTCCCCAATCTAGCAAGGCAGGCCAAAATTCAGATTCAGGAAATACAGAGAACGCCACAAAGATACTCCTCGAGAAGAGCAACTCCAAGACACATAATTATCAGATTCACCAAAGTTGAAATGAAGGAAAAAATGTTAAGGGCAGCCAGAGAGAAAGGTTGAGTTACCCACAAAGGGAAGCCCATCAGACTAACAGCTGATCTCTCGGCAGAAACTCTACAAGCCAGAAGAAAGTGGGGGCCGATATTCAACATTCTTAAAGAAAAGAATTTTCAACCCAAAATTTCCTATCCCGCCAAACTAAGCTTCATAAGTGAAGGAGAAATAAAATACTTTACAGACAAGCAAACGCTGAGTGATTTTGTCACCACCAGGCCTGCCCTAAAAGAGCTCCTGAAGGAAGCACTAAACATAGAAAGGAACAACCGGTACCAGCCACGCAAAAACATGCCAAATTGTAAAGACCATCGAGGCTAGGAAGAAACTGCATCAACTAATGAGCAAAATAACCAACTAACATCATAATGACAGGATCAGATTCACACATAACAATATTAACGTTAAATGTAAATGGGCTAAATGCTCCAATTAAAAGACACAGACTGGCAAACTGGATAAGGAGTCAGGACCCATCAGTGTGCTGTATTCAGGAAACCCATCTCACGTGCAGAGACACACATAGACTCAAAATAAAGGGATGGAGGAAGATCTATCAAGCAAATGGAAAACAAAAAAAGGCAGGGGTTGCAATCCTAGTCTCTGACAAAATAGACTTTAAACCAACAAAGATCAAAAGAGACAAACAAGGCCATTACATAATGGTAAAGGGATCAATTCAACAAGAAGAGCTAACTATCCTAAATATATATGCACCCAACACAGGAGCACCCAGATTCATAAAGCAAGTCCTGAGTGACCTACAAAGGGACTTAAACTCCCACACAATAATAATGGGAGATTTTAACACCCCACTGTCAACATTAGACAGATCATCTAGACAGAAAGTTAACAAGGATATCCAGGAATTGAACTCAGCTCTAAACAAAGTGGACCTAATAGACATCTACAGAACTCTCCACCCCAAATCAACAGAATATACATTTTTTTCAGCACCACACCACACCGATTCCAAAATTGACCACATAGTTGGAAGTAAAGCTCTCCTCAGCAAATGTAAAAGAACAGAAATTATAACAAACTGTCTCTCAGACCACAGTGCAATCAAACTAGAACTCAGGATTAAGAAACTCACTCAAAACCGCTCAACTACATGGAAACTGAACAACCTACTCCTGAATGACTATTGGGTACATAATGAAATGAAGGCAGAAATAAAGATGTTCTTTGAAACCAACGAGAACAAAGACACAACATACCAGAATCTCTGGGACACATTCAAAGCAGTGTGTAGAGGGAAATTTATAGCACTAAATGCCCACAAGAGAAAGCAGGAAAGATCCAAAATTGACACCCTAACATCACAATTAAAAGAACTAGAAAAGCAAGAGCAAACACATTCAAAAGCTAGCAGAAGGCTAGAAATAACTAAAATCAGAGCAGAACTGAAGGAAATAGAGACACAAACAACCTTCAAAAAATTAATGAATCCAGGAGCTGGTTTTTGCAGAAGATCAACAAAATTGATAGACTGCTAGCAAGACTAATAAAGAAGAAAAGAGAGAAGAATCAAATAGATGCAACAAAAAATGAAAAGGGGGATATCACCACCGATCCCACAGAAATACAATCTACCATCAGAGAACACTACAAACACCTCTATGCAAATAAGCTAGAAAATCTAGAAGAAATGGATAAATTCCTCGACAAATACACCCTCCCAAGACTAAACCAGGAAGAAGTTGAATCTCTGAATAGACCAATAACAGGTTCTGAAATTGTGGCAATAATCAATAGCTTACCAACCAAAAAGAGTCCAGGACCTGATGGATTCACAGCTGAATTCTACCAGAGGTACAAGGAGGAACTGGTACCATTCCTTCTGAAACTATTCCAATCGATAGAAAAAGAGGGAATCCTCCCTAACACATTTCATGAAGCCAGCATCATCCTGATACCAAAGCCAGGCAGAGACACAACCAAAAAAGAGGATTTTAGACCAATATCCCTGATGAACATTGATGCAAAAATCCTCAATAAAATACTGGCAAACTGAATCCAGCAGCACATCAAAAAGCTTATCCACCATGATCAAGTGGGCTTCATCCCTGGGATGCAAGGCTGGTTCAACATACGCAAATCAATAAATGTAATCCAGCATATAAACAGAACCAAAGACAAAAACCACATGATTATCTCAATAGATGCAGAAAAGGCTTTTGACAAAATTCAACAACCCTTCATGCTAAAAACTCTCAATAAATTAGGTATTGATGGGACGTATCTCAAAATAATAAGAGCTATATACGACAAACCCACAGCCAATATCATACTGAATGGGCAAAAACTGGAAGCATTCCCTCTGAAAACTGGCACAAGACAGGGATGCCCTCTCTCACCACTCCTATTCAACATAGTGCTGGAAGTTCTGGCCAGAGCAATCAGGCAGGAGAAGGAAATAAAGGGTATTCAATTAGGAAAAGAGGAAGTCAAACTGTCCCTGTTTGCAGATGACATGATTGTATATCTAGAAAATCCCATTGTCTCAGCCCAAAATCTCCTTAAGCTGATTAGCAACTTCAGCAAAGTCTCAGGATACAAAATCAATGTACAAAAATCACAAGCATTCTTGTACACCAATCACAGACAAACAGAGAGCCAAATCATGAGTGAACTCCCATTCACAATTGCTTCAAAGAGAATAAAATACCTAGGAATCCAACTTACAAGGGATGTGAAGGACCTCTTCAAGGAGAACTACAAACCACTGCTCCATGAAATCAAAGAGGATACAAACAAATGGAAGAACATTCCATGCTCATGGGTTGGAAGAATCAATATCATGAAAATGGCCATACTGCCCAAAGTAATTTATAGATTCAATGCCATCCCCATCAAGCTACCAATGACTTTCTTCACAGAATTGGAAAAAACTACTTTAAAGTTCATATGGAACCAAAAAAGAGCCCGCATTGCCAAGTCAATCCTAAGCCAAAAGAACAAAGCTGGAGGCATCATGCTACCTGACTTCAAACTATACTACAAGGCTACAGTAAACAAAACAGCATGGTACTGGTACCACAACAGAGATATAGATCAATGGAACAGAACAAAGCCCTCAGAAATGATGCCGCATATCTACAACTATTTGATCTTTGACAAACCTGACAAAAACAAGAAATGGGGAAAGGATTCCCTATTTAATAAATGGTACTGGGAAAACTGGCTAGCCATATGTAGAAAGCTGAAACTGGATCCCTTCCTTACACCTTATACAAAAATTAATTCAAGATGGATTAAAGACTTAAATGTTAGACCTAAAACCATTAAAATCCTACAAGAAAACCTAGGAAATACCATTCAGCCCATAGGCGTGGGCAAGTACTTCATGTCTAAAACACCAAAAGCAATGGCAACAAAAGCCAAAATTGACAAATGGGATCTCATTAAACTAAAGAGCTTCTGCACAGCAAAAGAAACTACCATCAGAGTGAACAGGCAACCTACACAATGGGAGAAAATTTTTGCAACCTACTCATCTGACAAAGGGCTAATATCCAGAATCTACAATGAACTCAAACAAATTTACAAGAAAAAAACAAACAACCCCATCAAAAAGTGGGCAAAGGACATGAACAGACACTTCTCAAAAGAAGACATTTATGCAGCCAGAAAACACATGAAGAAATGCTCATCATCACTGGCCATCAGAGAAATGCAAATCAAAACCACAGTGAGATACCATCTCACACCAGTTAGAATGGCCATCATTAAAAGATCGGGAAACAACAGGTGCTGGAGAGGATGTGGAGAAATAGGAACACTTTTACACTGTTGGTGGGACTGTAAACTAGTTCAACCATTGTGGAAGTCAGTGTGGCGATTCCTCAGGGATCTCGAACTAGAAATACCATTTGACCCAGCCATCCCATTACTGGGTATATACCCAAAGGACTATAAATCATGCTGCTATAAAGACACATGCACACGTATGTTTATTGCGGCACTATTCACAATAGCAAAGACTTGGAACCAACCCAAATGTCCAACAACAATAGACTG
>NW_026652278.1:166373031-166404815 GCF_009828535.3 Hylobates moloch | reverse complement strand
ATTCCAAAATTGACCACATAGTTGGAAGTAAAGCTCTCCTCAGCAAATGTAAAAGAACAGAAATTATAACAAACTGTCTCTCAGACCACAGTGCAATCAAACTAGAACTCAGGATTAAGAAACTCACTCAAAACCGCTCAACTACATGGAAACTGAACAACCTACTCCTGAATGACTATTGGGTACATAATGAAATGAAGGCAGAAATAAAGATGTTCTTTGAAACCAACGAGAACAAAGACACAACCTACCAGAATCTCTGGGACACATTCAAAGCAGTGTGTAGAGGGAAATTTATAGCACTAAATGCCCACAAGAGAAAACAGGAAAGATCCAAAATTGACACCCTAACATCACAATTAAAAGAACTAGAAAAGCAAGAGCAAACACATTCAAAAGCTAGCAGAAGGCTAGAAATAACTAAAATCAGAGCAGAACTGAAGGAAATAGAGACACAAACAACCTTCAAAAAATTAATGAATCCAGGAGCTGGTTTTTGCAGAAGATCAACAAAATTGATAGACTGCTAGCAAGACTAATAAAGAAGAAAAGAGAGAAGAATCAAATAGATGCAACAAAAAATGAAAAGGGGGATATCACCACCGATCCCACAGAAATACAATCTACCATCAGAGAACACTACAAACACCTCTATGCAAATAAGCTAGAAAATCTAGAAGAAATGGATAAATTCCTCGACAAATACACCCTCCCAAGACTAAATCAGGAAGAAGCCGAATCTCTGAATAGACCAATAACAGGTTCTGAAATTGTGGCAATAATCAATAGCTTACCAACCAAAAAGAGTCCAGGACCTGATGGATTCACAGCTGAATTCTACCAGAGGTACAAGGAGGAACTGGTACCATTCCTTCTGAAACTATTCCAATCGATAGAAAAAGAGGGAATCCTCCCTAACACATTTCATGAAGCCAGCATCATCCTGATACCAAAGCCAGGCAGAGACACAACCAAAAAAGAGGATTTTAGACCAATATCCCTGATGAACATTGATGCAAAAATCCTCAATAAAATACTGGCAAACTGAATCCAGCAGCACATCAAAAAGCTTATCCACCATGATCAAGTGGGCTTCATCCCTGGGATGCAAGGCTGGTTCAACATACGCAAATCAATAAATGTAATCCAGCATATAAACAGAACCAAAGACAAAAACCACATGATTATCTCAATAGATGCAGAAAAGGCTTTTGACAAAATTCAACAACCCTTCATGCTAAAAACTCTCAATAAATTAGGTATTGATGGGACGTATCTCAAAATAATAAGAGCTATATACGACAAACCCACAGCCAATATCATACTGAATGGGCAAAAACTGGAAGCATTCCCTCTGAAAACTGGCACAAGACAGGGATGCCCTCTCTCACCACTCCTATTCAACATAGTGCTGGAAGTTCTGGCCAGAGCAATCAGGCAGGAGAAGGAAATAAAGGGTATTCAATTAGGAAAAGAGGAAGTCAAACTGTCCCTGTTTGCAGATGACATGATTGTATATCTAGAAAATCCCATTGTCTCAGCCCAAAATCTCCTTAAGCTGATTAGCAACTTCAGCAAAGTCTCAGGATACAAAATCAATGTACAAAAATCACAAGCATTCTTGTACACCAATCACAGACAAACAGAGAGCCAAATCATGAGTGAACTCCCATTCACAATTGCTTCAAAGAGAATAAAATACCTAGGAATCCAACTTACAAGGGATGTGAAGGACCTCTTCAAGGAGAACTACAAACCACTGCTCCATGAAATCAAAGAGGATACAAACAAATGGAAGAACATTCCATGCTCATGGGTTGGAAGAATCAATATCATGAAAATGGCCATACTGCCCAAAGTAATTTATAGATTCAATGCCATCCCCATCAAGCTACCAATGACTTTCTTCACAGAATTGGAAAAAACTACTTTAAAGTTCATATGGAACCAAAAAAGAGCCCGCATTGCCAAGTCAATCCTAAGCCAAAAGAACAAAGCTGGAGGCATCATGCTACCTGACTTCAAACTATACTACAAGGCTACAGTAAACAAAACAGCATGGTACTGGTACCACAACAGAGATATAGATCAATGGAACAGAACAAAGCCCTCAGAAATGATGCCGCATATCTTTTTTTTTTTTTTTTTTTTTTTTTTTTTTTTTTTTTTTTTTTTTTTATTTAATAAATGGTACTGGGAAAACTGGCTAGCCATAAGTAGAAAGCTGAAACTGGATCCCTTCCTTACACCTTATACAAAAATTAATTCAAGATGGATTAAAGACTTAAATGTTAGACCTAAAACCATTAAAATCCTACAAGAAAACCTAGGAAATACCATTCAGCCCATAGGCGTGGGCAAGGACTTCATGTCTAAAACACCAAAAGCAATGGCAACAAAAGCCAAAATTGACAAATGGGATCTCATTAAACTAAAGAGCTTCTGCACAGCAAAAGAAACTACCATCAGAGTGAACAGGCAACCTACACAATGGGAGAAAATTTTTGCAACCTACTCATCTGACAAAGGGCTAATATCCAGAATCTACAATGAACTCAAACAAATTTACAAGAAAAAAACAAACAACCCCATCAAAAAGTGGGCAAAGGACATGAACAGACACTTCTCAAAAGAAGACATTTATGCAGCCAGAAAACACATGAAGAAATGCTCATCATCACTGGCCATCAGAGAAATGCAAATCAAAACCACAGTGAGATACCATCTCACACCAGTTAGAATGGCCATCATTAAAAGATCGGGAAACAACAGGTGCTGGAGAGGATGTGGAGAAATAGGAACACTTTTACACTGTTGGTGGGACTGTAAACTAGTTCAACCATTGTGGAAGTCAGTGTGGCGATTCCTCAGGGATCTAGAACTAGAAATACCATTTGACCCAGCCATCCCATTACTGGGTATATACCCAAAGGACTATAAATCATGCTGCTATAAAGACACATGCACACGTATGTTTATTGCGGCACTATTCACAATAGCAAAGACTTGGAACCAACCCAAATGTCCAACAACAATAGACTGGATTAAGAAAATGTGGCACATATACACCATGGAATACTATGCAGCCATAAAAAATGATGAGTTCGTGTCCTTTGTAGGGACATGGATGAAACTGGAAAACATCATTCTCAGTAAACTATCGCAAGGACAAAAAACCAAACACTGCATGTTCTCACTCATAGGTGGGAATTGAACAATGAGAACTCATGGACACAGGAAGGGGAACATCACATTCCGGGTACTGTTGTGGGGTGGGGGGGGGGACAGCATTAGGAGATATACCTAATGCTAAATGACGAGCTAATGGGTGCAGGAAATCAACATGGCACATGGATACATATGTAACAAACCTGCACATTGTGCACATGTACCCTAAAACCTAAAGTATAATAAAAAAAATAAAAATAAAAAAAAAAGAAAAATGACTTATTTTGAATGACTCTTTACAATTTATAAAGTAAATCTTAAAAAGAAGATCAACTACTGGAAAGTAACTTCCCTTTATTAATTTCTAAGGAAAAAGGTTAATAAGTATGTCCTCAAGGTTCAGTGTCACAAAAGATCACGTCTTTTGACAATCATATCAGAAAAACAGTATGAAGAGCAATTTATACAAAAGAAGTCAATTTTTATATCATTGATAAAAAATACAGTTTGTAAAAAGTAGGAAGAGGCTGGGCACAGTGGCTCACGCCTGTAATCCCAGCACTTTGGGAGGCCAAGGCGGGCGGATCACGAGGTTAGGAGATCGAGACCATCCTGGCTAACACGGTGAAACCCAGTCTCTACTAAAAATACAAAAAATTAGCCAGGCGTGGTGGCGGGCGCCTGTAGTCCCAGCTACTCGGGATGCTGAGGCAGGAGAATGGTGTGAACCTGGGAGGCAGAGGTTGCAGTGAGCCAAGATCCCACCACTGCACTCCAGCCTGGGCGACAGAGTGAGATTCCGTCTCAAAACGAAAAAAGAAAAAAAAAAGTAGGAAGAAATTAGTGTTTTAAGCAATACTATTAGAAAAAAAAATTGAAACAGTTTTCATGTGAAAGATGACAACGGTAAGAAAACTGAGTCTCTAGAATATTTTAAATGGAAAATATTTAAGTTACTATTTTTAAGTGACAAGACTGGAGAGATGAGATTAATTTGGGGGACTTTTGTTTGTGGAGAAAATAGTGGCATATTATGTTTGACTATTGTTAACAATATGCGCTACTTAGTACAAGCAATTTTTGAATATTTTGTATTTATCGTCTTACTCAAAGGACTTACATTTGTGACAGCATTAAAGCCATCCCTTTGAGTTTTCTCAGGTACTGAAAATATTGCAATAGCACTTGGAATGAAGCGAATGAAGACTAAAGCTGCATCCATTCTTTATCTTTTGATAACAAAACTTATTTTGTGATCATATCAAGTAGTGATAATATTTCTGAGTAGAGGAGTTTGATCCTCTACTCAATTCAAGAGCAAAATTTCGATTTATCTGAGCTAATTGTAAAGATTGGATTATTATTTTCAATCATTTCTCCCTCCCTGTAATAGAATTGTATAACCATACCCTTTATCGTGTGACTTTATGCTCCCCCCTTAAGAGGTCTTTTTTCCTGTACTAATACTGAACTCATGTGACTTGCCTTGGCCAATGAAGGAGAGCTGACATGATGTATGCCAGGCCCTACCTGCCTTAAATGTGCCTGGGTGGTTTTATTTGCCCTCTTGGAGATCCTATTTGCCCCCATTAGAAAAGCATACCCCAATCAGCATCAGTTTCAAAGAGAGGGAATGTGGAAAGGACCTTAGCCTGACCTGTATTCTAAAGAAAAAGCTACATTATCTGACCTGCAGACCTGTGAGGAGAAATATTTCACAACAGAAGCCATTGAAATACTGGGAATGTTTGCTTCATGCCATTTATTGCAACAGAAACTTGACTTCTACATTAATCATGACACTTACTCTTCTAGCCAGTGGCAGGTTTAAGTATGAACAGATAATACTATTTTAGATGTGAGGGAAAATGTGCAGAGGGATGGGCTCAGGAACGGCTTTTCCTGGCTGATATACAAAAAGATTAACATTAGGAAATGGTCTCTTCCTACTGTGTCTGCGTGATCATCTAGCAGCCATCTTACTACCATGAACTGGATAACAAAGACTAGCACACTGAAGATGATTCAGCAAATCAAATAAACTGTCTTTAATAATGTTGTATAAGTTGCTGAATTAATCAGTTTATTAAATCTGGAAATGTCATGAATTGGGACTATTACGTGCAACTGAAAGCATGTTAATTGATACAAAGATGCAGTAAATATTAGACATAGACAATGGAGCAGACGTAAATTAGTTTTTAGTCCTGCAGAACTGTCAAGGGTTGGCAAAGAATTGTCTGTAAAGGATCACATAGTAAATATTTTAGGCTCTCTAGGCCATATGCTTTATATTACAACTACTTAAATCTATAATTATAGTATTTAGACAATAAATAAATTAATAGTGTGACTGTGTTCGAATAAAACTTTATTCATGAAAGGACATTTGCTTCTGGTTGTACAGAGATGTAGGTACTCTGAGAACCTCTACAATATCAAACAACTAGATCCTAGATTTTAAAGTAATAAGATTTTTGATATATAGTAAATGAAATGTGAGAAAATCACCTACAAAAAAAAAAAAAAAAAGCCACCAGGAACAATGAAGTAAATGACTGTGTTAAACAAATAACAGGCTGAAACTGGAGCTGGGGAAGATGAGCTTAAAGACTCAAGGGGATGCAAAAAGCCCTGCAATCAGTAGTCATCCTCAGGCCAGGGACAAGCTGGGCTGACTGAGCCACAGAACCCTGAACTCCCACATTAAGACATTGCCCACAAAGTGGACTAAATTACCTCCAAGTCTGTGCCGTCCCTGAATCTGAGAAGAAGCAGACACAATTTCTTTTTTACAGGCATCCAGAGAGAAAAAAAAAAATGCATATAACTTAAAATTACTCACTTTTCAATGGTAAGGATTAAAGCAAGAAGACAGTGAAATCATCAAAGGGATTTTTTTAAGTTAACTTACAACCTGACAAGAAATTATTGTTTATAAATGACAGTAAAATAAACTCATTTTTGGATATTAAAATAAAGAAAAAAACAAGAAATGGCAGAAATGGACCTTCACTAAAGGGACTTCTAAAGCGTATGTCTCTGGAAGAAGAAGATACCAGAAAGGTCTGACACACATAAAGAGTGAGAAAATATTACGGTAACATGTTTGAAAATAGAAATAAATATTGTGTATACCTAGCTGTAATGAATTGAATGTATGAAGTTTAAAGATATAAAAACTAAAATGTTAGACAAAAGAACGTATAAATTTGAGGGAAATGAAATAATCCAACTTTTTTTTTTTTTTAAGAGACAGGATATCACTGTGTTGCCCAGGCTGGTCTTGAACTCCTGAGCACAAGGGATCCTCCCTCTATAGCCTCTCGAAGTGTTGAGTTCACAGGTGTGAGCCACCACGACTAGCCAAGTAATCAATCTTTAAAAAATAGTTGGAGAAACAGAAAAAAAAAAACACAGAAAACAAAGAAACCGATAATTAAAACAGACTTAATTGAAATTTAAAATAAGCATTAAAGATGAAAAGGAGCAATGAAGACAAATTTTTGAAGCCTAATAATATAGATAAACCAGAAATAGAGAAATTTCCAGAAATAGAGAAGTCACAAATAAATATTAGACAGGAAATTGAAGAAAAATAACACTACAGTAGAAATTTAAAATGAATTAGTTTGTCAGAAAATGGAAATTTAATATATAAAATATTACATAAAATATATATATAATTCATGTATAAATTAAAAATATATATAATTTAAATGAAAGCAGTTCCAGAAAAAATAAACTGCAATTTATTTTCTCTAAAAGTTATTGGGCAAATCAGGCTGTTTCATTATAGGTTAGTTAACCTAAGTTGAACTATAACTTTAAATAAATTGAATTTCAATTTAAATCTTATTTCCTAAAAACAAACCAACCAACAAAAACCTTTGAGAAAGGTATTACCCATCAATAATAAAATTATTAGCAAGCCAAAAAATACATTGTTACACAATTATCCTGGAAAAGGGGTAAAGGACTTCTATATTAATATATCACAGTATATAAAATTCTTATTTATAAAACGTAAGTAGAATTCTTTTTAAAATCAGAAAAGAATAATTGCCACCAATTCTGTTCACTATTATACTGGAAGACCTAGCCAGTGCACTAAGATAAGAAAAATAAATTGATGACTTAAGAATTGGAGAGCCATATTTTAAAAAAAATTGTTATGACTTGCATATTATATATTTGCTTACATGGAAAACTAAAAAACAGAAAAATAATGGGGTATAACTTGGATTGCTGTATTAATAAAATTTCAGTCATAAAATATTAAAAGAAATTCTAGGCATTTCAAGTATGAGATACTTTATTACAGAGGTAAATGATTAGTATTTTAAAGGGGTGGTAGGACCAAAGACAAGAAAATTCACTCTGAACTCTCAAGTTTACTGCAAGAATAAAGAGAGTCTGCAATTTATAATAACAAAAGAAAATCAAAGGAAACCACCAACAATTATCACAGCTGCCTTTAGTGTGATAGTAGTGCAAGTAATTTAAAACAGTAAGCACTGCTATGCATAGTGGCTCATGCCTGTAATCCCAGCTACACAGGAGGCTGAGGCAGGATTGCTTGAGTCCAGGGATTCAAACCCAGCCTGGGCAACACAGTGAGACCCCGTCTCTAAAAAAATTTTTGGAGTAAAAAAAGTATGTATATAGTAAGCACAGAACGCAACACAAAATATCACATCTGTAAAACCCACACCAGGTCTCTGCTACCAAGGAACAATAATAACACTTGAAGACTGGTTATATTCCCTTTTCCAAATAAAACCAATGCCTCTCATTGGCAAGGATTTCAGCATTTATTAGAGGTAAGCATAAAAAGATAGCTCAATATTGCTGAGTTGTTAAATAATTTATAACAAGTGCCTTAAGGAAAATATATAAAAATTAATTTTTAAACACAGCAGCAGGTAGTACAAATGAAGTTTTTAAAAGTTGCTTTTATAGCAGCAGCTGAAACTATAAGACAAGTAGGAAGAAGCCAATTAAAATTTGTGCAAAAATGTGATACAGCTTATTTGAAGATATTAAAATCCATGCAGATGAGAATTGCTATATTAATAGATATCTTTTAAAAAAAAAAGTTTATTGTTGTAAAACGCTTAACCCGAAATCTACCCTCTTAAATTTTTAAGTATACAATACAGTATTGTTAACTATAGGTACAATAGCTGTACATTGGAAGATCTCTAGAGATATGCAACTTGCTCATGTGAAACTTTATGCCTGTTAATTAGATAGGCTATCTCAATGTTTTATGTATGCCAATTTTCCCAAAACTGATTCATAAATTTGATGCAATATAAAGACAAAAACTTTTTTCATCCACATAGCTTGACAAACTGATTCTAAAATTTGCATGAAAGAGTAAGGGCAAATAGTAAACAAAGCATTGATGAAGAAGAAAAAAATGTTGGTAGGAACTTACCCTAATATCAATATTTATTATAATTTAGATAATAGTGAATACAATGGCACCAGCATGAACAAATTTTAAAAATGTTACAAAAACAGACCCACTCGGACACAAAACTTGGCATAGAACAGAGATATTCTATTCAGAACCCCGGGGAAAGAAAGGACTCTGCAGTGAATGGCACGAAGGCAATTGGCTAACCACATGGATGCAGTGAAGTTGGGTTCCTACGTTATAACTTATGAGTCTGACTCTAATTTTGATGTTTCACTGGAGACAACTTTGAACCCTACCACTCCCACTTTTCCTCTTACCCTCCAAGTGGGCAAGCTGCTAAGAAAGTCCAAGGGTTCCCTCCATTGGCACCAGCAGGCGGGAAGTTCACATGCAAAGGGCAGGTTTGCTGGATGGCACCCTCATCTCAGCCACACCCTGACCAACATAAAAGCCCAAAGCCAGTCTCCTTTTCTGGCTTTCTCAAGCCACTTTTGGATCTGGTTGGGAGTCACACTGCTCAATACATGAGTAATAAACCATTCTGAATGAAAAAAAAAAAAAAAAGATTGAAAACGATCTGACGTGTAAATTTGCAAAAGACATGGACATATAAAAGAGGAATTATAAAGAAAATACAGATGGATGAAATATTCAACTGCATTAGTAATCAGGAAATGCAAACTAAAATGGCGTTGAAATACAGTTTTATACCTATTACATTTCCAGAATTAAATCAGAAAATACCAAATGTTGGAAATGATATAAATCAATTGGCGCTCCTAAACCCTTTAATGAAGGTATAAATTGACGTAACCATGTTGGAAAACAAGATGGAATTATCCTTCAAGTTGAATATTTACCTACTGTATTAAAATAAATTTCCAATGCTAGATTTATCCTCTAAAAAAATAGATCTAGTTTTGCATGTGCAAATGAAGTTCTGCTCAACGATGGCCATAGCAGCTTTGTTCATAATGAATAAAACCAAAAACAAAAATATCATTCAATGGAAAAATTAACAAATTACACTCCGTGTATGTGATGGGATTTCATAGCAGTGAAAAGGAAGGTTCTATAGCTTCACACAATGTGTGTGATTCTTTGCAATATAGAGCAAAAAAATCTAATTTAGAAGACCAAATGAAGTGTGATTCAATTTCTATACAAATTAAAAGCAAGCAAAACTAATAATGTTTTACACAGAGAAAAAACATATATGCAATAAAATTGTGTTTTTCAGAAATAGTACAAGATTAAAACATGAAATCTAGGACAGTGATTATCTTTTCATGGAGCTGGGGAATGAAGAACACTTGGGGAAATACAATAATTCTGGCTCTTAGGTTGGGTACTGGTTTGATATTCATTTTAAAAATCGTGTTCCATTACATATACAACTTCTTATTCTCTTTCGTATGTATCAATTAGTACATGAAATATAACGAAAATAATCCAAAAAAAAGAAAACTGAAAAAATTTATTGGGACGAAGTGGTGGTGTATAGATTTATTTGTTGTGAGTAATAAAAACCCCTAAAATTTGTAAGTGAAATAGTTAAAAATAAATTTGACTCGTTTTACTCTCCAGAAAGTTATTTAAAAGCATTTTTTAAATAAGTGGCTTCAGACATTGTTACCCTTTCTAACATTATGTATTTCTTAATAATTTAAAAGCTAAGGATTAAAAATTTGGAAAAGCAACATATAAAATAGTAAACTTAATTTCTGCATTTCTCCTTTCCACAAGTGCTTTTCTTCATTTCTCTCTGCAATATATGTCTAGGTTGGAGTTCAATCACCTGCCACCAGTATGTTATTTATAAGTAGAAGAATATTTTTGTCTCACTTAAAGTCAAACAAAATAAGCCAGAAAGCACATTGTGACAGGGACAAAAATTAGAAGTTGAAAATAGGTTTCTCTTTATCTATGGCGAATCTCCCCAGGATAACAGACCATCTAAATGTTGTGTTCTGTGACAGAAAACAACATGTTTTTCAGAACATTTTTTTCTCATTGGAAATTAAGCTTCTGGGAAGCCATTCATCCTGAAAGCACTATTGTTCTCGGTTGCATTGCTTTTCTTCATTGTTGGGTACCTGTTTTTCCACGGTTGTTATGCACACATAACTTACTCCTTTTTAATTATTTTGGCCTTTTGTTGAGATCACAATGGAAAGATTCATTTAGAAGACTAGGGGGAAAAAAAGGCTTTTTTTTTTTTCTTGCTCTGAATCATCATCACTCAAAAAATTGTACTGACTTTCTATCATGAGCTTGTGCCCACCTGAGAGGAGACATTTTATTACTAGTTTTTTCCCCATTTAGTTTTTATATTGTGGTTCTCTGTCCTTTGATGTAATGGCTACATTTTTTTTTTCTGTTTTGTTGTTGTTGTTCTTTAGTTAGCTCTGTCATTAACCAGTCTATTATTTTTTCTCATTCCCACTGGGTTTCTCGTTATTGTTTGTAAGTCCACCCTCAAGAAACTGCTGTATCACCATACTCTTCTAATACTGTGAGAATTCTTCTTCATATGTATCTCCTCCTATTTTCTGCCTCGGTGGTTGTTCAGCATTAATTCAGGAGGATTCAGAGAAAAACAGATATGTTTGTTCACGTTGTTGCTTAAGTGTATGCTATTGTAAGCCACTGAGAAAAACCCATATTTTAGCCATAAAAATCTGAAACTCCAAATTCTAGCAGTCATAGAAGGTCTGAACATCAACTAGAATTGCCTGCCTATTTAAAGCTTACCTAGATCCCCTATGGTTTTCTGGGAAAAGAAATTGTAACTAGCAGACTTACTTATTTCTATCAGCCCCTGATGTATTGTTCCTGCAAAGGATTGGCAGAAATCTGAGATTACTTTTAGGTCTTGTTTTTTCATCGGCTCCCTTTGAAATCTGGTGTTCATGCTCAACAGGCTTTATAGATCATAACTGGGATCTTCATTGTAATAATAATCATAGCAAGCACCATTATCAGTATCTGATCTTTATTACACGTACAATTCCCAAAACTGTGAAGCACCTTAGAATAGATGTATTTTTTTAAAATCAGTAATTCTCTATTTCTCTAGTCCACGTCTTTCTCTCTATTACAGTACCTTTCTTTCTTTTCCTCTTTTTCTTCAGTCTTTCTATCATTAAACCTAGGGTGACTTGACATCCAGGTATATCTAGAGCAGCCCTGGCTTACACCCTTTAGACAATTATAGTTATTCATAGAACTTCCTCTCATTTTCACAAGTTTTCCATTTAGGGGACATTATTGGTTACATCATTTAAAATCCCACAGCAGGTTCATCCTGCCTTTATGAAACTATGCTGAAATGCTAGCAAACTCATAAGTTGCATTAAGACAGAGATACCCATGAAAGAAGATAAAGATGAGTGAAGTGGAGGACTATGAAAAAGATCACCACTGCTGCCCGTTTCCATTTTTAATATAAAAACATGGTTAAAAATATTCTATCTCTTACTGCTGCCTTCTCTTTCTTGTTAGCTGTTAGGATTGTATTTGATTACCTATAACAGAAAATTCAAAATGTAACTGGCTTAAATGCACAAGGGTTTATATCAAATAAAAAGTGGTCCAGATGAAAAATGTCCAAACTTGATACTGCAGCTTGCATTTCATCAGAGACCAACTCTTTATCTGCATAAGCATACTAGCATGTGACTTCCATCCTAGAGGTCATCCCAAGATCCAAAATGATTGCTGGAGCTCCAAACTTTATACCTACATTACCACCAATAGGGAAAGGGGATGAAGAGTAACGAAACACATAATACAATTATTTCACAAACTATCTATTCTTCCTTTAATGTGCCATTCCTGAATTCCAGCTTTACAACTTTTATTATCATAGTCAGAATTTAGTCACACCTAAGGAGAACAGTTACACCTAAGGAAAAAGGGAGATTACAGTTAAGGTGTTTTTGGGTTTTTTGTTTCTTTGTTTGCATTCTCAATCTTACAGATGTCCTCTTAGCATGCAAAGGTGGTATGATAGATGTTGGGAAGAAAAAAGTTGTATCTCTGCAACATCCTCTAACATACCACAGTATTCCAGAGTGTTTGCAGCACAGGGTCTCTGCCAGACTCTCTGGGCAAAGCACTCAACAGCTGTGAAACTTGTGAGAGATATTTTCACCTTACTATGACCCAGCTACCCAAAGGGAGACTAAGATTACTTCCAAGGGATGTTTTGAGGGTTAAGAGGTCATATATGGCCGGGCACGGTGGCTCACGCCTGTAATCCCAGCACTTTGGGAGGCCAAGGCGGGTGGATGACGAGGTCAGGAGATCGAGACCATCCTGGCTAACACAGTGAAACCCCGTCTCTATTAAAAACACGAAAAATCAGCCGGGCGTGGTGGCGGGCGCCTGTAGTCCCAGCTATTCGGGAGGCTAAGGCAGGAGAATGGTGTGAACCCGGGAGGCAGAGGTTGCAGTAAGCCGAGATCCCGCCACTGCACTCCAGCCTGGGTGACAGAGCGAGACTCCGTCTCCAAACAAAAAAGGGTCATATATAATGCCTGACATATATGGTGCATTCCATAAATATGGTCTACTTTTTGTTGTGATATGCTCACCATTTAACAAATACATTTTTGCAGTCCCTTCGTAACTTCCACTGAATTACTCAATCAAGAACATATCCCAGATACAATAGGTTTTCAGAACACCTATTTTGAATTCAGAAGTCTACATCTAATTATGTGTTATATTTAGTAAAGACTTGTCCATTAAGTTATAGTCAATTCCCGTACATTGCCTCTAAATCTGAAAACTTCACCACAAGGGAGATTAAGATGTTTCAAAATTTCGGCATGCAGTAAAGTTGGTGTCCCGGGGCATTTACTTTGAAACAAACTGGCCGGCTGTCTCCCAACAGGTCTCATAGGGTAAAACGGATCATGCTGGTGAGTATGCAAGGTTTGACTCTCATCCATGCAGGCTCAGAAATCTTTTAATACACACTGCGAGGGAATTAGTCTCTCAGGTTGCCTTTCACTAACCAAATCCACAAGCCTCAATTTATAATGACAAATATAACCATAATAGACACTGGAACTCTCTCAGATTAACTAGTCTTAAACAGGAAAAATAATTTTCCACAGATTGGTATTTGTTGAACATTGAATTAAAACAACAACAAAACACTTAATATTTAAAGCCAAAGGCATAGTTTTAAAATGGCAACACAGTAGTCGATGTCGATGCTGTATTGTATTTCACTTCCTGGTTCCTGAACAGCACTTGAGTGTCCATGTTTCTGGGCTTTTCTTGCTTTTGAAAGACATGTTCTTTCCTTAGATGCTCAATGCATTCAATTAAGGTTCAAGAAAAGCCTTGTATGTTTATAAGCCATTCTGTCTTTTGCTACATGTGACTGTCAAGTTATGCTTTGTATAACTTGACTTGTATAACTTGATGTAAAAAGTCTGCTTATCAAAGAGGACATGTCATTCCCTAGTTCATGGAGATCTTTCTCCACAGTTCACAAACAAAACAACAACAAGCTCAAGGCATCATTATCCATTTTATGGATAAGAAACCAAGCCCTACTGAAATTTGCTAAAGTCCAAACAGCAATTAGTAAAAGAAGTGGCATTAGGCGGTCGCGGTGGCTCACGCCTGCAATCCCAGCACGTTGAGAGGCTGAGGTGGGCAGATCACCTGAGGTCAGGAGTTTGAGACCAGCTTGACCAACATAGAGAACCCCGTTTCTACTAAAAATACAAAATTAGCCTGGTGTGGTGACACAGGCCTGTAATCCCAGCTACTTGGGAGGCTGAGGCAGGAGAATCCCTTGAACCCGGGAGGCAGAGGTTGCAGTGAGCCAAGGTTGTGCCATTGCAGTCCAGCCTGGACAAGAGCAAAACTCTGTTTCAAAAAAAAAAAGGAAAAGAAGTGGCATTAAACCAAGTCTATCTAACTCCATGCCTTTTCTAACAGTGATTTTGCTGAATATTCTTCTAAATCTTTTATTTGACTGTAGTTTATGGTTTAACATCTATCCATGCCACATATCACCTAAAGTTTTGTCATTTAACATATATTCATTTGTCTAGAGGGAAACAGAAACATGAGGGCATGATTTGGCAAAAGCATTAAGTAAACTGAATAGATTATGCACCAAACACTCATAGATAGAAGCTTCACAGCAAAAAATATTCCCTAAGGATAGTCACCTTCATAATCATTACTCCTTGCTTCTCGCTTTACTGGCTGATTCAAATAGCCTATTTGCCAGCAGGCCTTCTTGTTGTCTTTGCTGCAACAGCAGCTTTGCATTGTGGTGAGCCAGGTGGTTGCACTAAGATAATGCAGTCCATCTTCACACAACAATAGTGGAATCAGGCATGATTGAAAATTATGGACAGTCCAATTTGTCACAGCTCAGTATAATAGTCCCAGACTAGTATTTAAGCAACAGGACTGACATAATCAAGATTCCACTTCTTGTGGGGCCAAGCAGGCGGAATTTACTGAACAAAATGAACCAATTTTGTGTCACATTTTACTCCATCATAATTGCATAGACTTTAAATATAGTCTGACGTTCGGAAACATAACCTATGGGGTCAAATGTAAAAGCAAGTTCATAGGACCAGGGAGTATTTTAGATATAGAAAGTCCCTAAAAGAGAGGCTAACTCAGCTTTCTATGCAAGATAGGACATAGTTCTCCAAACTTTATGATAAAAAATTGCTCATTTCTTTTTTAAACACAATAAATAACAAGGAATTTACAAACACACAGAGTAAGCCATTCTTTTGGAAAAATATAATTGATATAATGTTCTTTATATTAAGGCAAAAATTCTTTAAAAATCACTGAATAGCATATCTGTGTTCAAGCAATGATAGCTGCCTGAGTATTCTAACAGTTAGGGTGTCACTAATACAGACTCTCTTCTCAAAAAATGTCTTTACCCCTCCCTCATGTGGCAGAATTTTAAGTCTCTTTACCTTCCCTGGACTCATTCCAGACTATCAAAGCCTTTCTAAAAATATGTTTGCAAAAGTTAAATACATTACTCCAGGTATTATCTGCCCTATATTCAGTATTCCTTACCATGAACACAATATGTTTATTAAAAAAAATAAGATAATTTTTTATCAGCTATCATAAGCTTAGAGTCAAATGGATCGCTGAAAAGAATTATAATATCTGACTGTTGTTGAGTGCTCACTCTGTTCCAGGTGCTATCTTAGAATAATTCTATGAACTGGGTACTAGTATGAGACTCATTGTACAGATGAGGAAACTAAATCGCACAAGAGTTAAAAGCAGCTCACCGAATGTAAACCAACTATTAAGTGACAGAAATAAATTTTAATTTAGGCAGTCTGTCTCTAGAGAACCAGCTATTAACTATTACTGTAGACCAATGGTTATCAAAAGCTCTAGACCAGCAGCATCATCTAGTATTTGGTGGAAATATAATTTGTTAGGCCCCACTCCAGATCTACTATCTCATACTCTGGGGCATAGGTTGTAGCAAACTGTATGTCAACAAGCCCATCAGGCAATTTTGGTGAATGCTAACCTTTGAGAATCACCTGTCTATGCCACATCCGTACTGGTCCTTAAAAATTTAAGGCACACAGAATATTCAACCAATAAGACTAGAAATAAGCCTTCTGAACAATGACAGGTAGTATACTTGTAAGCTGTAAACTAGAGAGGGTCAGGAAGCCACACACGGGAATGCAGACAACAGATTTTTAAAGAGTAATTCACCTGCTATAAGTATAACATCAACACTTCTTTTGAAACACTGTGTCAACATAAAGAATTTATCTTTTGCTGTTAACTTTCAATATCTTTGAAAAAACATTTCAGCTTCTTAACAAAAGTGGAAGATTGAACCATTACCACCCCACATAACTGTAGATGCTAAAGCTTAGATGACTTGTCTATTTATTAGGATTTAATAGATTTATATTTAATGATTATTTTCTCAGCGATCATAAAACTCCAGTCTGTAATTCCGTGACTAAATTCGTATCTCCAAAAACTCATGGATGAAAAATGTTTTACTTGTCATAGCATAGTGAAGATAATGAAATCTATGCATTTTTTTAGAACTACTTGAAGAAATATCTCATTGAATAAATTCAAGTTTATTAAAATCTCTTGGGTAAGGTATTATGGTACTTCTAAAAGACTACTGCTAAATCGATCACCAAGATTTGGGAGTTATAATTATTTTTATCATTTATATGAAATTATAACATGATTATCAGTTCTAGGTACAGTTAAGTCACAACCATCACCAGCCAATTACAATTTATAGGTGCCATAGGTATAGAACCAGTCAAAATATATCTAGGTGCACTAATTGGTCCTATAATTTAATAAGACAGTCTCATCAAGACTTATGTGCACCTGCCAAACTGCTGGCTGTAGCAAAAATAAAAGTCAACCAGCAATTCCTATTATCATATTTTTTTACGACACTTGTTTTCTTAAAATTACTTAATCCAAAAATATCCCCAGAAAGGGTGAACATACTTTACTGCTTGGTTTTAAAGGTGGGAAAACATGCAGAATCAGAGTTCTATGTACATGTAAGATATGCCAATAATAATCCAATTATTTCCAATTATTCTCCAAAATGTAAATGGTGAGGTGGCAGCTGTGGTTAATAAAAAGAACACTTAATGTTGGAACCAGAAGACTTGGGTTGTTTACCACGTGTGTGCAACCTTGGGCAACTCATCCCAGCAGCTCGGCTTTACTGCCTTCCATGGAAATGACAACACTAATGCTCTCTTTACCACAGAAGATGTGGAGGAGGATTCATTGAAATTTACAGAGAAAAACTTATATAAAAGGTACAGCTCAGCTTCATTGAATGATTGTAAATTATTTTAATAAAACCATTATTTTTTCACCTCTCTTCCTAAGGATTCATTTTCATTCTCCCTTAAATTGGGAGGATATTTGCTTATTTTTCTTTTGGCTATTGCATACAATATAAAGAATAATCAGTTTACCAAAACAATAACTTTGATTTATATAGTGATTCTCTTTAATACTGTCTTACAAATAAGGTAAAAGAAAATTAATACTCAACCAAGGCATGTATATAAGCAGGTTCAAGTGAAAGAATATGTCTTTGATAGTAACAGTTTTAGGGATCCAAAGATCTGAAAGTATGTTGCTGATAAGGATTTGCAAGTAGGTATCAAATTGCATTGGCCAAAGTGTGTTTTATGATGAAGATATTTTCAATACAGAATTAAAAGTGGAAAAAAAGCCAATTTCCTTTTCTGTTATGAAATTGTGTTTTATCTATGTGTTTATATATAAAGATAATAAGAATAGCAAGAACAAATATAAATTTTTTATCATTTCATGATATCTCCATCAGTAGACCTTGCACTTAACTGCATTTCTACAATAGCAAGATAAAAAAGTAAAATAAGCCTGAGGTTGAATGGACTCTTATCTGGTTGATAAATATCTTTATGTGCCTGTCTTCTTGCAGGAGTCCTCCTAAACCACAGTTGCACTAAACAAGAAAGGAAATAATCAAATATACTTCATTCAAAAGCATCACAGAGCTCCAATCTTTCATTCTCCTCAAATCAAAATATAGCTCTCATCACATTTTTACATAGATATAGATAATAACCTTTCCTTTCATGACATTATCATTATCTGAAATTCTTTTTCTGAACATCAATTATGTAAATGGAAAAACTACTTCCAGTAAAAAAGAGTAACTCTCCTTAGGGAGCTGACAACATAAAGCAACGTTGTTTGTATTAAAAGTACAATTCTAGCTGAGGTTTTATTTTTTAAATACCTAATAATCCAAATTATCACAAAGTTAAATTTACTCCCCGGTGGCATATTAGAAAGCTGTATTCACAAGGACACTAAATAAGTTACTATTAGGTAAGTTTCTACTCAGCATAGAGCCAAAAATCTGTTTTTAATCGACTTAATATTTTCTTGTGGCAGGAAAGAAAAAACATAATTGGAACATTTGAAGATTAAAAATTGTATCAGTTGTGTTATTTAATTTAAAAGAGGGTTACAATTTATACATCCATATTTTAAAGCTAATCATGTAACTAGCAATCCTTTATGGAGACATATTTGTCATAATAATTTTGAATCAGAATACTCACAAAAGTCAAGTTTGTATTTTCCAGAAGTAGCAATAGAGTAGAGAAATAATGTTGACTGTATTTTGATGGGGACAGTCAAACATGAGGCTGCATAATGAGATGAAGACACCAATAAAAAACACAAAGTTTGTTGACTCAAGAGAAGTGTCCCTAAAGTAAAAGGAATTAAGCTTCATGATCAGGAAGTTATTTGTTGTACCGGGTTTTTTTAATTCTTTTGGTGAAAATAATTATTTCAGGTATCTGACTAAAACTTTGGGAATGTAGTAAGAGTCTCACTTGAGGCTCAAAGGTCATAGTATGGAGGATGTCAGTGAGTTTTATCTTCTGAAACACTAGCTGCTTTCAACATCCAACTGCCATTTCCAGGTTCCAGAATCACCATGTTACCTTCTGCCTTCCCAAGGCCTCTGTTTATCACTGAACTAAGTAAGAACTCCTCAAAATCAGGAGGTCCATAAAATGTAGCGGTAAAGATCCCATGTTTGCCATAGATTTATGTTTCTGTTATACCCCTTATTCGTACTGTGAACTTTAAGAAACTAGTTAATGTGATTGAGTTTTTTTTTGTTTGTTTGCTTTGTTTTTTTTTCCTTCATTTGGCAGGTGATATCAAATGATCCCAAGTGAGGGTCCTGGAATCATAAAATATAGCCCTGTGACTTAGAGGCCCAGAGGAGTGAATTTCAGGAAGGAAAATATGGTCAACCATATCTAATTCTGAAAAGTGGTCAAGTAAAGTGAGTACCAAAAGATACAGAGATCACTGAAGACATTAAGGGCATTATCAGTCTACCACTTCAGAGAAGGGAGGGTAAAAAAATAAATAAATCAAAACTCTAGAATGAGATGGGTTGGGGAATACTCAAAATGTGAAGTGCTAGAGATGGTGAATCTCAAAGGAACAAAAACTTTAAAGTAGGATGAGAGAATTGAGAGCATAGAAGTAGCAAATAGAGGTAAAACTCATTGATACCTCCAGATCTAGACCCTGAGATAAACAACATTTGGAGGAATAAGCAGTTCACTTGAAAGGACTACAGGGGAATTAGTTAGTTTCCTCAGGGAGAACTAGGATTCAGGTATGGCAAGGAGAGGGAGAACATCATACAGTCGAGTTAATATATAAAAGAGATTACTGAAGAATAAAGCTCTGTAGAAAAGTTCGGGAGTGAGAGAAGGATGGAGATCTAGGTCAAGACAAGAAGCACAGAGCAAGCATTATGATCTTGACAGGTCCACAGAAGGTGGATGGAGAGATCTGAAGACATATCTTGGCCTGGACCATTATGCTGGAAACACAAGGCAGGCCCTGGGGCTAATGAATGATCTTTTTGTCTCACTTGACCTTGTTTTATTTCACGTTGGGGCATGATATGGATCCGCTGTGTCCCCACCCAAATCTCATCTTGAATTGAAGGTTCCATAATCCACACGTTTATGGGAGAGAGCCCATGGGAGGTAATTGAATTATGGGGTAGGTTTTTCCCATGCTGTTCTCATGATAGTGAATAAATCTCACGAGATCTGATGGTTTTATAAGGGCAGTTCCCCTCCACATGCTCTCTTGCCTGCCACCATGTAAAACGTGCCTTTGCTCCTCCTTTGCCTCTGCCATGATTGTGAGGCCTCCTCAGCCAAGTGGAACTGTGAGTCCATTAAACCTCCTTTTCTTTATAAATTACCCAGTCTCAGGTATTTCTTCACAGCATATGAAAGTGGACTAATATAGGGCATGTTCATATCAAATCATTATGAAGATCTTTGTGAAAAGGGGTTCTTGCCAAATATTATCTTCAGCCTTCATTTAGCTGCTGGGGTGTCCACTGTGGTACCCTAGAGATACAACCGCATTTTGTTTTCTGTGTTGCTTTTAGCAAGAATAGTATCTTGGAGTTCTTCAGATTTTTAATAGTCTTTTCCCCCATCAGGCCGGTAACATGTCCAGGGGAGGCACATCTCACACGTGTGTGTGAACACCCAATCATAACACTTACAAATTACAAAATGAACTTCTCAGCTTCCTTCTGTAAGAGTATCCTACCTGTGAAGCATAAACTTTTCTTAATCTCCCAGAAAGAAGTTGCATTGTTTTGATGTTTTTAAGGTTTAATTAATCCTTATCCCCAGGGAAGATCATGTTATTTTTGTTTCTCTAAGGTAGTTTTTCTCAAAATTTAGTCCTCAGACAATGTGTATCAAATTCTTCTAGGAAACTCATTAAAATACACATTCCTTAGCTTCACCTTAGACTCCCTGAATCACAATTTCTTATTGGAAAATCTGAAGATCTGCTTTTGTAATCCTCTTTGCATAACGTTGGAGAAATAATTTTTAAAACTCTGGGTCCTTCCTAGAGACAATTGTAACAAATCTAAGAAAAGGAGTTGAAAGAACCCTGAGAGTGTGTATGTGTGATTCCCTGGGGTTCAGAAGCTTGTATTACAACTTCTTGTATTACAAGCTTCTGAACCCCAGGGAATCACACATACACACTCTCAGTGTGTCTGGAATTTATTCCTTCTAGTGGGTTCTCGGTCTCGCTGACTTCAAGAATGAAGCCATGGACCCTCACAGTGAGTGTTACAGTTCTTAAAGATGGTGTGTCCGGAATTTGTTCCTTCAGATGTTCAGATGTGTCCAGAGTTTCTTCCTTCTGGTGGGTTCATGGTCTCACTGACTTCAGGAGCAAAGCCACAGACCTTTGCAGTGAGTGTTACAGCTCTTAAAGGTGGCGTGTCCAGAGTTGTTTATTCCTCCTAGTGGGTTCGTGATCTCACTGACTTCAGGAATGAAGCTGCAGACCCTCGCAGTGAGTGTTACAGCTCATAAAGGTAGTGCAGACACAAAGAGTGAGCAGCAGCAAGATTTGTCGTGAAGAGCTAAAGAACCAAGCTTCCACAGCATGGAAGGGGACCCCAGGTGGTTGCCACTGCTGGCTCAGGTGGCCAGCTTTTATTCCCTTATTTGGCCCTGCCCACATCCTGCTGATTGGCCCATTTACAATCCTTTAGCTAGACACAGAGTGCTGATTGGTGCATTTACAATCCTTTAGCTAGACACAGAGTGCTGATTGGTGCATTGTTACAGAGTGCTCATTGGTGCATTTACAATCCTCTAGCTAGACAGAAAAGTTCTCCAAGTCCCCACTCGACCCAGGACCCAGGAAGTCCAGCTGGCTTCTCCTCTCATCAGGACTGAAGACAGTGTACATGTGTGGGTTTTCAAATGGACAGATGTGAGATCATCTGGTTCTAGCATAGGATCACTAGAGAAGTAAGGCCTATTCACCACTAAATCTGTGGCACAAAAACTATGCCTGTAATCCCAGCACCTTGGGAGGCCAAGGTGGGTGGATCGCTTGAGGTCAGGAGTTCGAGACCAACCTGGCCAACATGGTGAAACCCCTCTCTACTAAAAAAAATATAAAAATTAGCCGGGTGTGGTGGTGAGTCCTTATAATCCCAGCTACTCAGGAGGCTGAGGCAGGAGAATCGATTGAACCCAGGAGGCAGAGGTTGCAGTGAGCCAAGATTAGACCACTGCACTCCAGCCTGGGTGACAGAGCGAGACTCTGTCTCAAAAAAAAAAAAAAAAAAAAAGAAAGAAAAGAAAAAAAAAATACTTGGTACACAGGACACCCTCAATAAATAGTCATTAAATAAATGGATTATTATAACTGCATTCTCATTAAGATTCATTTTTCTTATGTTTTTCTCACCCTGACTATACCCCCAATTAGAATGTACACATAGAAGCCTGCCTTTTTCATTTTTTATCCTCAATAACTAATAATTTCATACACATGAAAATCATTAACACTAGAAACACTTATAAATATTAAAATGTGGCAAAGGAAATGGAGATTTGCTAAGCATCAGGGATGGTCTAGTTATTTGATTAATAGCTGAAATTTTCAAAGGTTTCTAATCATGAGAGCCATTTTAGTGGCTAAACATTTTAAAAATTAAGAAAATCTCTCCAAAAAAGCTAAAAATTTAGAGAAAAAAATCTATTTAATCTGATTATTTTCTTCACATGAAGAAATCAACACACAAAGAATATGACTTCTTGGCAAATATTTAATTTTGCTGCCCTTCCTCTCCGCACTATTTCTTTCATCAATCCTGGTAGTGTCCACATCCTTGAGAGGGATCTGGCCAACACCCTGGCCCCTGAGTTTCTTGACTTACCTGCAGATAACTTTTATCCTTCGGTCTTAACTCAGCCACCAAATGCCCTACTCATATCTTTAGCAATAACTAAATTTTAGCATTATCAATAACTAGGTTAAAAAAATTCCAATTTCAGGCATGCAATTATTGAATGAGTGCCTCATGTTTTCAGTTATGATAGGAACACAAACACCCAGACTTTTACTATTACAACTTTCCTGACATTAGTTCAGCCCTCCTTTACGTTGTCCATACCTCCCTCCTGAAATTATTTTACTTCCTAAACCATTCAGATTTAATGGTCTAGTGAACACTACAATTACTCCCTAATATGCAGCTTCAACTTTTTCTGCCTCTCTCCCCACCTATCACTTTCACCTGGCAGCACCCCAGGTCTGGTTAAAAATCCAGTTATCTTTCTGCTTTGTGCCATCACCCATGCAGCCAAATGTGATTACATAAAACCAAGGACTCACGCCGGCTTTTAATACAGATTTAAGTAAAAAAAGTACCAAGTGAGCCTCCAGCACTACTCAGCAATCTCGTGCTAGTTTCTCTGATCAACTTTCTCTCCTCTTCTCCGAGATGATTATTTCATAGTTTTTCTTTCTTCCCAAACCTACCATACCTGTTCTCTCTTCTCTTTTTCTACTTTTTTTTTTTTTGTATATTTTCACTGTATCTTCACTTATATTCTTTGCTTTCCTTGGAATAATATGGGATAAACTTTCTTGGTTCCTATCTAAATTCAACCCATCATTTTTACAGTCTTACCCCCTCCCATCTAAACAACTAATTTGTTCCCACAACTTTTTCTCCCATGTTATTAACTTTTCTTTCCCGCTAAAATACTATCAACATCCAAGTATCTCTCATGTAAAAAAAATATATTTGGCCTTATAACTTGCTGTGGACACTGCTGAAGCCTGATTTCATTTATGTTAATAGGAATACTCCTCAAAAAATAAAAAAACAGTTGAAACCAGCAGTCTGCACGGCCTCACATCCCACTGTCCCCTTAACCCACCCCAACCAGATTTCCATAAGGATGATTCTACTAAAATGTACCTTGTCAAGCTCAGCGACCTTCATTAGGCAATCACTTGACACAGCCTCTACTCCTTCTTAGAGTATTTTCTACATGAATCTGGTTTTCTGCCTTAAACACTGGCTTCTCATTTTTAATCTTCTGGACTGACTCCTTCCCTTTTTGGAATATTTAAATATCAAAATACTCTGAGGTTCAGTGCCTAGTCCTCTCTCCTTTCATTCCCAGTTTATCTCTTTGAATCCCACATTTAAAAATATCATTTCAATACATATTTGATGAATGAATGCATGAACAGATTAATATGAAAGGATGGTAGAATTAATCAAAGAGCCACTTGTGTGTCTTTGCCGTAGGTTAAGATCTTAGAAGGAAAGGCTAGTTTAAGATGTTCTGGATGAATAATTCAGAGATAGGAGTTAGAAACTTAGGAGTCAAATGATCACATACATATAATCTTGATTCCCAAGTTTTAAATCATCTCTATCTATAGATGAAACTGTCTACCTGACATCTCTACTTGGAAGCATAGCAGACATCTCCAGCTTATGAAGTTTAAAATAGAACTTTGCTTCCATGTCTTTTCTTCACTATATAATATTAAAAAATAAAGTAAACCTGACCCATCTACATACTTCCCCATCTTTTGTTAACTTAAAAATATGCAGTTTATAAAAATTTAGAAAAGGAGAAGAGAAGACTTTATTTCTTATAAAGGGCTACAGCCAGCAGGGTGACCATGCTGACAGGCTGAGAAGCAGAGCCTCCAGCCAGAAACCACAGATACTTGGAGGGAGGGGAAAAGGGAACAGAAATTTATGCTGAGCAGGGTGGCCAAATATGCATATTCAGTAAGCTATAGGAGTCATGAATATTTATGAAAGGGAAAACGTACGCAAGTGCTTTTGAGCTTCATGCTTCATGTTCAAATAATGGTTATGATCTCAGGGTGAAGTTTTTGGCTCTCTGAAGTGAAAAGATGAAGCAGAGAACATCAAGACCCTTCCTATGCATGCTCCCTTTACTAGCCAGAACCAGTCCATGGTCAGTGGCTTCTTATCAGGCAAGAAGAGGGGAGCAGCATCCACAGACTGGTTGAGATCAGTGGTGGAGTCTTTTGAAAGGGCCAGTTTCTGTTGAGCTCTTAGGGAAGAAAGCCTAATCATGGGTAGCAACGGGAGGATGGTCTGACCCCACCATGCTATCATGGCCGAGAACTCAGTTTTCAAGGATACTCTGGGATCCCCTTCTCCAAAAAATGACTCATTCGGTCAGTTGGGCAGGGCTTAGAATTGAATTTTAGTCTACAATAATAAAGACATCACCATGTAGTCAGGGAAAATGTCCATAAAATATTGTTTTCCCTCCCATCCCAAATTAAGTATTTCTGTTAGCTCTGAGCACTTTTCACAACTACAGCTTCGGTGTGACAACCTCTCACCTTAATCTGAAGCATTTTCAGCTATCTTTTGGACCACTTACATAGTCATTAGTCGACTTCCTCCTCAAATGCTTGCCTTCTCATCATCTGTTCTTCAGACAACCACGAAGATCTCTTAGATATACAGAGCACATCACTGTTCCGCTCAAAATCTCCAAAATATTCCCATCACTTGCAAAACGATGTCCAAAATTCTTACCAAGTTAGAGAAAACTGTACTTGTTCTGAGTTCTGTCCACATTTTTTCCATGAACTGTTAACAAACGCATGAGCATTATCATTTCAGCCATATTGGCTTTTTCACTGTTCCCCAAACACACCAGGTTCATTTCTACCTTCTACTTTACACACACGGCTTCTTCTGTTTGAGGCTACATTTCCTCCTTAATGTCACCTCTTCACAGAAACATTCTAAGACTGGCCTATCTAAAATACTTTCCCATGGCTACTGTCCGTTTATTACCCTGCTTTATATCATATTTACATGTCATTTTTATATCACTACCTATATCAAAATTGGCTTCATTGTTATTACCTATTTTTTCAGAGACTGTAAATTCAATAAAGGTAAGGACTTGTTCACAGCTATGTCCCCAGTGTCTAAATTAGTGCTTGGCATAGAGGGTATTTTCAATCAATACTATCGAAAGGAACATTGACACAACTTGGGGTTTATTTCAGGCATCTTGAAAGAGTCCCAGGTGGCAAAATTTAAATATGTAGCCTGGCTAATCTTTAATTCTAAACCACTAAGGTTAAGGCTTAGGGTTAGACTTAAGAACATGGATTGATCTCTTATATCAAGCTTGACACACTTCTGATACTGTAAATAAATAATCCTGAGGTGTTTAAGATGTTTTATAGATCAATGTCTACTCTACAAATGAGCTATTGGCTGTTTATATAACCACACCTTGTTAGGCAGTAAATCAGTAACTTACAAACACTTTTGCCCCTGTTCCACTAACAAAAATATATTTTACCATTATGATATGGTAAAATGATATTTTGTCATTACAACACAATTTATGCATGAATTTGCATAAACACACATAATTGAAATGAAAGTTTACTAAACATTTCTTATTCTACGTGTAATATATTTCTGCATTCTCTACTGTATTTTATCTATTCTAATTTCATATTTCATTTTTAAAATTACCTTCCAACATAATAAAGTAATTGTATGATGCATAAATGATTTCAAAATCGTATTTTACAAAGCACTGTAGTAGGTATACATATAGGAAAGGCATATTTGCTTTTAAAGGGAGCAAACAATACCAAGAAAATAAATTTCACCTGTGAATCTAAAGAAAGAATTCTACATGTGAACCTCTCTGCATCTCCATCATCCTAAATCTTTTACATAAGTAAATAACAAAGGATGATGCGTTATATATCTGTGGTTATGTCAAGCTTTCAAGTACAGGTTTTGTTTGGTGAACTTACACATAAGTTCAGGTCAAGGAATCACAGAATCCAATATGCTCAGGCTTTTTAGCTCATTACTTACCATTTAATTACCTCCGAATAATGTATAAACACTTTACATCTTTATTTTATTCCTCATTTCTAAGAAAGAAAGCAATGGAAATGATGTTTTCAACGCCACAGGTACTGTAGGGCAAGGACAAGGTGTAGGCTTGACGGTTGGACAAAGCCTCCTCTGGCTTTTTTGGTGGCTCTGAGTGGGAAGCATTCTCTGCAAAAACCTATGCAGTGTTTTAGGGACCATAAGCACAAAATCTACAGGCCTTGAAAGTTGAACTGCTGAAGTCAAAACAATCATCATCTGGACTTGCCTGAAGCATATGTTTTTTTAAGAAATCTAATGACAAAAATTGTTTTAAAATCTGAAAAGGCATATCCCCACAAATATCGACAGTACAGAGATAATTGAGATACAGAAAAAAAAAAACGTTTTTTGATTCTAGAAGAAGCTGTAGGGGAAGAGGTCAAGTGTTGGAGAGAAGCCACACTATTTCTTTTTAAATCAAAGTCATTGTATGTTTATAGAGCCAGATAGACCTTTCATCCAGGAAAAAAGAATCATTTCGAAGGGCTATGTGTATTCATCTCCGAGAGACGTTCACTGACCCACGGTGATAATCTCAAGATTTAGTAGGGGAAAAATGAGCTTCCTCAACATGTTTATCAATATATTATGAGTTGTGTCACTAGGATTATTATTTTATAAATTGGCAAGTTGTTACAATCTGGTAAACATGGACTAATTTTCAGAAATTAAAATTTTTACTGTCATATTCTTTTGTCTGTTTTAAAAAGTAGAAGGTAGCATACATATAAAAACGATGGAAGAATATATGTTTAAATGGTAAAATAAGACAAAACATGTAATGAGCCCACAAAACCACAAATGCAGTCGCAGATACACACACAGTCAATATATTACACAAAGTATATTGGGATTTTAATGAATATAGATTTAAATTTTTGGACAGTATGAAAATGAGTCAGTAAAATTAGAAAACATTTCAGTTGTCACCAAAAGCCATCACCCGTACAGATCAATCGGCAAACAAAACCAAATAAACATCTATTTCTTTAGCTACGCTCAAGCAGCGAATTATCCCATGGACAGTTACATAGCAAACAGACAATCTCACCATAAACATTTTCACAAAAGATTTCAAATAGCAACAAAAACAAAACACTTCTCTCAGCTAGCCCTTCTGGTGATGGACTGTGTACGTATTCATGACAGCATTTGTGTTTTTGTGGGCCCATTACATAAACTTTGTTCTATTTTACTATTTATAAATGATCCTCTATAAAAATAGAGAAAAAAAAGTACCAAGTGGCACAGGTGCTTCAGTTTCCAGCAATTTATATATTGATTTACATCTTTTAAAAATTTGATAGACTTTTCTATATATTAGATTATTGCGCCCAAATATGCAGTCTTGAAATTTAACACCCAATTTGACTGATAATCTAATCTGCCAAACAATGACGTTGGTAATATTCCAGAAAACAAATTGATATTACACAAAACTTTGGGCCTCAGAGTTAAAGAGATAAGGCTTTTATGGATTTCCTTAAATTGGTTTTACCTGATGATGAAACAAAAGCTATGTGAGGCCACAGAAGATGACTCTCATCTAAATGACATCAGGAAGACCCCTTTCTCCTTACTCACTGATTGATGCCTAAAAATTCCAAATTTATGCCATTTTCTTGGATTCACTTATTTTTAATTCCAGGTAAATCTAAGATGACTAACACTTTCAGATGATATTTGACATTAAGCCTTATGTGATTTTTTTTGACCCTCTCCTGAAAGAAAATTGAATTGGGGGAGGAGAATGGACCATAAGGTCCTCTATGTCCTGAAAGGAACGTAAAAGAAGTTCTTCTAAGTGTTCAAATGGAAAGTCTGCATATTCACCATGAAACCCAGTGCTTGGCGATTTTGCTGAGAATTCCCTAGGTAAAATTTTGAATTCTTGAGGAAATCAAAAGATTTTAAAATCTCAAAGAATTTTTTAAATCTTTTGAAGTTCAATATGACATAATTCAGAAGGATGACATGTACCTCCACTGTGGTACATAGTTGCAACCCTCCTCTCCACTAACTGTTAGACAGCGGAATGAATGTGATACACCTGCTTTTCCAAAAGTAAACTTCTTAGAGAATCAGGCAGGGACAGATGCCAAGAAGACATAATCAAGTGTATTGTGGATTATGCTTCTCTCTCACTTTTATTGTCTTTGGGAAGAGAAACTTCTGTTAGAATAACACATCTGTTCTTCCTGCCCCAACTGTTTTTTGTTTGTTTGTTTTTGGAGATAGAGTCTCGCTCTGTCGCCCAGGTTTGAGTGCAGTGGCTCGATCTCGGTTCACTGCAACTTCCGCCTCCCGGGTTCAAGCGATTCTCCTGCCTCAGCCTCCTGAGTAGCTGGGACTACAGGAGCGTGCCACCACACCCAGCTAATTTTTTGTATTTTAGTAGAGACGGGGTTTTACCGTGTTGTCCAGGCTGGTCTCGAACTCCTGAGCTCAGGCTCCGCCCACCTCGACATCCCAAAATGCCAGGATTACAGGTGTGAGCCACCACCCCTGGCCCATGAGAGAACACATCACACTTGTTTTGGGGTATTATTAGGGTCATTTGTTAGCTAATTAGATACATAATGTAACTCATCCTCTTTTTATTTGGGATAGCTCTACTTATGGCAACACCTGCCCCCTACAGCTATGTCATGGCTGTTTCTAAGGCTTTGCATCTAGGGTAAGAAGAAGAGAGTCCTGACATGTTCCAAGCCCCATCGGAGGTGGGAGGGGCAATTCCCTGTATTACCGTGGTTATGTACTAGGTAGCCCATTAAGTCCAAATACATGGGGATCATCTTCCAACCCAGACTTTACCCGCAATATAGCAATTTGCTGGATTCTTGTCCATTTCTTAGTTGATCCAAATTTGGGTGGAAAATATAAGTGTCAAACCCACACTGAGACTCTTTAGTATTTGACAATGAGTGGAATTTGGGATTGAAATAACCAACAGAGATGCTTTTGATGGTTCCAGGATTGGTCACTATAGATGCTAGTTTTAGCGGCAGGATCCTGAGGCATTTGAACGCGCAGTCACTGAAGCATGAGGCAGTCTTCTCCAAGATACAAGCTTGTATTTTTACAGGTGAATGGTTGTTCCATGTCAGCAGGCACGAAGGTTTTGCCACCTAACAAGAGGTGGACTAGCAACCCACACACAAGCCAGTTTTACGTAACTTATTCTATAGCAGATCTTGAAATGCATGGACCAAGTGTCATTAAAAAGTGGAACATTCAGTAAAATTGCACTTAAAGAGACATTTTGGTCCCATTAAAGGGTCTCCATGAAAGGAAGACAATGATAGTGCTTACTTTACTGTGATTTTTCTCGTAGGCAACTTCTGGAGGGCTAATAGAACAGAATCTGGAAAGAAACAGTCGAGTTCAAACTCCAGTGCTGCCATTTTGAACTGTGAAATTATTATTAGAACTTTTGTATTTTATTTTCCTCATCTATGAAATAAAATGATAATATTAAATATCTCCTAGGATTGCTTTAGGTGAAACCAGTTAGCTACATACGCACTCTGACAAATAGGAAGCCTTCAGTAAGTGCAAGCTATTACTATTTTATTTACCCTAGAGAGGAAAAGTTCTAGCATAAACCCTTCATGTTAAGAAAAACTATACAGTTCTAGAATCATATAGAACCTCTGCCACATTCTTGAAGACATTCAGAATTGTCTTCAAGGCCACTAGACAGCAACATTGAAGGACAAACTCTGAATTCAAGTAGAACGTCCTTTAGCCACTGTCTTCTACATGCTCTTGAGTTAGCTTTCAATTTGCTAATTCTGTAAATTATGTTCCTGAGCTAAGATCTCAGGACCCAAACTATGGATCAATCCAAAGAAAAGCAATGGTCTTCTCAATGGGATAGAAAGAAATAGGAAGTATCTAATACCAGTTAGGTCGTAGATACATCTGAAAGAACAATACTCCTATGGTTACAGAAAAGAAAACCCAGACAAAATAAGTTTATATATTCTTATGGAGACAGTAAAAGGTGGCAGATAAAAATAAGCCTTGGTGCACTAAATTCCAGAGGAAAAAATATCTCTTCATAAGGAAACAGAGAACCAAGAAAGATTCCACACCTGGGAGTTTGTGTGAGTATCTGATAATGGATGTACCAGACTGAGATAACAGTAATAATATGAAATCAATCAAGCCTTAGAAGATAGTGTGGGATGGCAAGATAAACTGGAATCGGAAGAAATGTAAATCCAAAAATAAAACATTCAGTATAGCAAGTCACACACACACACACACACACACACACACACACTGCTAAAATTATGACTAGAAAGCATCAGTGGAAAAGAAATGGTAAGTAAATTATGTCACAGACATTCTCACAGTGGTTGAATCCAGGGGCCATATCAGAATAAAACCCAAAAATATCTAAAATAGTAGTCAACCCATCCCAGCTTAAATACTTGCACATTTTTAAATGTGAAAGCGCCGGGCGTGGTGGCTCACGCTTATAATCCCAGCACTTTGGGAGGCCGAGGCGGGCGGATCACGAGGTCAGGAGATCGAGACCACGGTGAAACCCCGTCTCTACTAAAAATACAAAAAAACAAATATTAGCCGGGCGTGGTGGTGGGTGCCTGCAGTCCCAGCTACTCGAAGAGGCTGAGGCAGGAGAATGGCGTGAACCCGGGAGGCGGAGCTTGCAGCGAGCCGAGATCGTGCCACTGCACTCCAGCCTGGGCGACAGAGCGAGACTCTGCCTCAAAAATAAATAAATAAATAAATAAATAAATAAATAAATAAATAAATAAA